>NC_089597.1:46385500-46485500 GCF_019320115.1 Miscanthus floridulus
TGGACCACAACTTCTTAAAATTTAGGCCAGATGCTTCTTGAGACATCTTCAAAGTCCAAACTATCATACCTTAAAATTTAATCCGGGCACAATTGCTTATTAAAGTATGGGTATCATCAAATTTATTTGGAAACCCTTTTTGTGTAGGTCTAATGTAAGAGCTCAGAGAATAATGGCTACTCAAATGGACTAAACAAATACAATTTGGAAGAAAAAGTAAGATTGGTTGTTAAATATTGTAGGTATTGTTTCTGTGATGCAGAAAGTTAAAAAAAACATAGATAAATGCTTCGTTGAGTACTTGGGACTTAAATAAGTGTACCTCTAATTAACCACGAGGGAAGGTTTTTTATTTGCCACTAAGAAAGCTGTTCTTTTTTATACCTTTCGTTTTTGTCACTGGTCTATTAAGGTGCTTGTTTTTTTTTTCTTTTTCATTTTTTGCTTAGATGGAAAATTTTCAACTTGGAGAAGATGGGTCCACTGGCTGTGCACACCTGCAAATTCATTTGTTCATATTCTGTAATTGATTTTAATCAGTGTTGATGCAGGTGCAACCTTAAGCAAAGGTTTTAATCGGGGATTGGGGACACTAACTGCAGGAGCTTTTGCTCTAGCAGTTGCAGAATTGTCCAAACATCTGGGAAAACTGGAGGAAGTAATTCTTATAACAAGCATCCTTATTGTTGGTGAGCACTTACATTCTGAGAGCATTCGATTTTTTTTTTCTCAATGGGGCCTATGAATATATCTAAAGTGCAATTTTCCTTGTTTATATTGGTAGCCTTTGTCACAACCTTGACAAAGCTGCATCCGAAGATGAAGCCGTATGAGTATGGATTCCGTGTGTTCTTGTTGACATTCTGTTATGTTATGGTCTCTGGGTACAACACTGGGAAATTCACTGATACAGCTACAAGCAGATTTATATTGATTGCTATTGGTGCTGCTGTCAGTCTTGGAATCAATATAGGCATCTACCCAATCTGGGCGGGAGAGGATTTGCACAACTTGATAGCAAAGAATTTCACTGGTGTTGCAAAATCCTTGGAAGGTATGACCTTGCATGCTGCTCAAACTTCAGAGTATTTCCAATGCTGGAGAAGTTAAAATATGGTGTTTCGTGTCCTTGGTCAACTAGTAGCTATTGATTATATATGCTTCTGATTTGTTTATTTCTTGCCAAATCTGCCAAATTAATGACATCAAGTTATATGATTGATACTGTTCATTGTACATTTGCTCTAGGTTGCGTTGATGGATATCTGAGATGCATGGAATATGAAAGGATTCCTTCAAAAATACTTGTGTATCAAGCATCTGATGATCCTCTATATAGTGGGTACAGGGCAGCTGTTGAGGCATCAGCACAGGAAGAAACCCTGGTTTGTGCTTGCTCTATATTCAACAATCAACAGTCTGCCATGTGTATTTTGGTGAATTTTGGTTAGGTAATTTCTAGTGTGTTTTCAGCTTGGTTTTGCTATATGGGAGCCACCCCATGGCCCTTACAAAACAATGAACTATCCTTGGAGGAGTTTCACCAAAGTTAGTGGAGCATTGAGGCACTGTTCCTTTGCAGTCATGGCATTACATGGTTGCATTCTTTCAGAAATTCAGGTTTGTCCATTTAATGTCAACAACAAACTGTTGAGACTCTGCATCTTTTTTTTCTAAACAAATATATTATGGACATTAGGCTCCACCAGAAAGTAGAAGGGTATTTGCTGCAGAGATTCAAAGAGTGGGACAGGAAGGAGCTAAAGTGTTGCGCGAGCTTGGAAGCAGAGTTAAGACAATGACCAAGCTGAGTTCTTCAGATATTCTGTTCGAAGTTCACATGGCAGCTGAAGTGTTGCAAAAAAAGATTGATGAGACATCATATCTTCTGGTGAACACTGAAAGATGGGATGCTAGCAAGCAAGCTCAAGGAATCAAAGAAGTTTTAAATGGCACCCGTGCTGTGGAAAAGGAAAACAAGAACAAAGAAAACAAGAATGATGGCACCAGTGCTGTGGAAAAAGAAAACAAAGCCAAAGAAAACAACAATGGAGGGGTGGAACCTACCATGGTTGATCAAACTTTAGTGCATCAGTCAAAGAGCTTTCTTGGAAATTCATTTCTGAGCAGATTTGATTCAGCATCAACAATTGACGGTTTTAAGCCACTACTTTCTTGGCCTGCTCGTAGATCATTCCATCCAAACATACCACTTGAAGATGAGGATTCCCAAACATATGAAAGTGCAAGTGCCTTGTCCTTGGCTACATTTGCATCACTTCTGATTGAATTTGTTGCCAGACTACAGAATGTAGTTAATGCATTTGAAGAGTTGAGTGAGAAGGCTAACTTTAAGGATCCTGTGGAGGAGCCTACTGCAATTAGCACAAGTGATGTTAGGTTTTTTGAAAAAATACTCAAATTGGTAGGATTCTAGAGTTGACACTGATGACAACCTGCAAGGCTTCAGTTTCAGATGACCATGCAATCCTGTTTTGGCACCCAGTTTCTGTTTTTGGGGGTACGGAATGTACACTGAACTTGTAAATGTGCAACCAGATGATTGCAAGCTGTATTGCTGGAGTTCAGTTTACAGCCACAGAAATCATCAATATATATATGGTAAAATGCTGATCTCTGCATCTCCTGTATTGTGTTTTCAGCGCCTTGTAAATAATGTTACACCTGGCTGGTTGCACAAGGGTTCAAAGTATATTTTGTGAATTGCCTGTTTTTCATTCTTTTTTGCACTCACCAGAAAATTTGATCTTGGTTTTTGTATCACTGTGATTTCTTGTTATTTGTTAGTTTTGGTTGTCTTTAATGTATTATTGATGAAAGTTGTGTAGACTGTCTTGCGAATTAGAATCCTTTCACAGTATTCCATCGATCAGAAAACTGTTGATGAAACTGAATACCAATCAGAAATATCACAAGTGTCCCAACCTATATGACATGGCAGTGGTCCTGCCAACTTTTCAAAAAATGAAATACCACAACTGCTGCTATCGATTATGTTATGCTTCCCCACTTTAATCTTACAAAGTGAGAGATCTCTACAACATAGCAAACATGACTGCTGCTTTTGACTATATACAGGCAGCGGGAATACAAAGTACAATATGCTAGCTATGCTTATCTACCTTTACTTCCTATTTCCCCGTCTTGTAACCGTTTTTCTATCTCGTAGTTACATTTCTCCACACGATTATAACCAAAGAAGAGGAGGGTTCCATGGCAGTTTCAGAATTCAGACGCAGGATTGCACGTCTGTAAGAACAAGCATGGTCAGCTGATTTCACAGTAGCATCTTTGTAGTATTTACAGAAGTTGGTTGTGCAACGCTCGTCGCAGGAAGGAAGGAATTCTGCTTGGTCTGCGAGGGTTGGTGCAGTCTGAATCGATCCACCCGACCTCATTCTCATCATTGTCATAAGCAATCAATTTTCCACGAAGAGAAACATCTGCAACAAATATGAGATAAGGATAAATTTAGCAGGAATGGATTGGGAAGTCGAAATTTGTCAAGAAAATGACCACCGAATACCTCCGACTATTATTACTGAATCATAACCGATCGTTGTTCCATCGAGCACCCCCAGGCAGACATTGCCCTTATCCTGAAATGAATCCCAGGAAAACCATGATGTTGTATGTGTACTACTGTACTTCAAATAGGAAATGGAGTATACAGTGTTAATCAGATGTAAGAAACATCACATGGGAACCTACACTGATGATCAAGTAATCTTCAGGACGAATGTTGAAGGTTCTGGAGAAGAAAAATCGTTTCTCGAATTGCAGACTCAAGGGCTTGAAAAAATATTTCACATCATCCACAGATCTGAAAAAATGTCTGTCAATTTAGCAAAAAAGGCATATTCAATTAAGAGATTTCAATCATGTTACCTCACTGGAAAATCAGCTTTCATGCAGAAAGGAAGTGTTTTGTCTGAGTCATCTTGTACAAATCGCGGGGATGCAGCCTTCAGCTGTTAAATTAAAAGAAAACATAAGAATTGACCTGTTTTGTGATTACATCTATCGAAGAATTGACACTCACCGAAGATATCAAATTTATAAGAGCCTCATTTGGGAAATATGTATATGTGGACCCACTGTCAAAGATCACTTGAGTCAACTTCCCTTGCACATTGAGCTGCTGATCCCCGTGGTTTACTTGCTGAACTTGGGCTCTGCGTATATCACTGAAGCTCACAAGAAAGAGAAAGTTTCAGTTATAATACCTAACTGTTATTATTTCAACTTTATATAACAGCGTATTCATGTGCAATTTTATTTCATAGGAAAGGGGTATATATATATATATATATATGGCTGTTTTTGCAACTAAATATTTGTGATTTGAGTAGAGACATAGCATGCAGGTCAGTTTCATGGCATTTCCTGATGCATGTGGTGACTGTGATAATAGGGAGAGAGTAACGAGCTATAGAAAAGCAGTTGAGTAATTTTTCCCTTTTATGGTTTCAGTCTCAGAGAGTGACATGAACTGGTAAGATTGCTGAGGATACGTTGCAACACAGCATATCGCAATGTCTAAAAATGATGCATGACATCCAAGGAAAGAATGATAGCCACACGAACTAAAATAATTTTCCATAAGACAGAGGCAACTTACTCTGCTGGACCATCTCGGATAGGGACCCAAGTCATACCCCATCTGGGAATGTAATCATCGCCAAGAAACAAATAACCACCACCACTGGGATCTCTCGTCACACAGTGACCGAAAGCATTGGAAATAGTACCTCGGCTGGCTAACTGTGTAGGAAGGCTTAGTGCCTGGTTGCTCAGGCCGAGAATGCCATCAGTATTTTCTAGTCTGTTCAGAAGAATTCCTTGCTGATCGTATCCACACCTGTATGTGATGGACAAATGGCAGTTAGTTTCTTAGACAATGTGCTAACAACAATCATCATTATACATACATGTCATGATGTTATCAGTTATTGGAAGGTGGACTCATACCCAAACACAATGTCCGCATTTTCCCTTTCACCACCTTCACTGATGAACTGCATATTATCCCTTACATGAACGCCCATAGAGGAGCTTCCGTCGGCATAACTGATATCATAGTCGCACTGATTTGGGTTGTCATGTTGGACTCGATCACAAAGTGGATCACTGGCAGGAACTAGGTTCGTCCGCGCAGGCCTATATACAGGGTGAGCTCCCTGTAACAAGATTGAATAATGTTTATTACAGAATCCAGTGAACTTGGGACAATCCAGCTAATCATGAAAAAGAAGAGCTTCAAATGGGGACTTTGAACCCATGACTTCAGCCCCTCAACCACTAAGCCACATGGAATTCACCACTAATTATTAATTAAGATCATCATGCAGCAACATTGTAGTAAAACGGAGCATGTAGCTGAAATGGTGTGTACATACCTTTGCACAGCTTGTGCATGGCGCGTCGCACTGTATCCATGTTGCATGGCTCCCAGTATCAACATCAAGAAAATAAGGCCTTGGAGGATTGCCCAATGAGATAGTAGTGTAGTATAGCCTGCACAGGTAATAAGGACATTAACATTTAGAAGGAAAATAATGCGATGTTAACAACAGCGGTGATCAGGGCCAACCGACAGCGGTTGGATGTATATATAAACAAGAAAAGACGATCTAAATCATCAAATAGTTATTATACAGTATGTCCGTTTGTTGGCAAGAGTGTTGACTTCGAAGCCAGCAAAGCAGTATCGCTCTAATTTATTGGAAAGTGCACTGTTAATCCAAAATTTAAAAACAGTTGTACATCTGAGTATAGACAACTTCGAGAGCGTAGGCCCTACTGAATGAAATCCCAAATAATTGAGAGAGTTACCGTAACATCCCCACCTAAATGAGCAGAATTTTGGCTGGGCCGAGGCACTGTAACTGCACGGGTCCGAGGCTGTAGCTGGGGACACTGTAGCGCGGCAAAAAACGGTACTGTATCAAGCGAGTTACTGTATCTTAGGACGGCCATCAGCCTTTAGTCAAACATTGAATCCTGCCGGATCGACTTAAATAGCTAGGCCAAAAACATGTTGTAACCTTTGGTTAACTGTTTTGCACGAAGCGAGCATGAAAATATAAACGGGTTACTACGTAGATGAGACTCACCCTCGATAGAGTGGACCGTGGGCCGTGTGCCGTGTCTGGGGTGTTACAGTTACGGTTCGGAATGATGGTCAAGCGTACTTCACAATTCTGTAAAGGAACGACTAGAGTACAAACTCTGCAACTAGCGCTAAACAAATGATAGTTCCAACTACTCCCCGAAAACAAACAGCAGAGCGATTAGACTTCGTTGTAATAACTTGGTGGAGCCCCCTGAAACATGGTATAGCCAACTGAATGGAAAGGGAGAAATGACAAGAGACTCGAAATCATGCGAAAGTGTACAGAAATGCGGGCAATTATCAGGCGGCGAGCTCAAAATCATCGAAGATAGAGCAAAAAGTGTCCGCAATTTGGAGCCGACAAACCGGAATTTGTCAAGGAGTGTCCGCGAACGAGAGAGCCGATAAAGTGATAAACCCAAGGACCAACGCATACTACAAGAAGCGCATTGAACGAGAAAGAAGGCAGCAGACCTTTCCCCCACAGAAAGCAATTAACAACAAGGAACGAACAAATTCCTAGAAACCCAGCTTGTTCGAGAATGTAACAGCAGACGGAATGGAAGACGAAGAACAGATACTGTTGGACAGAACTACGGAACCGAATTCTTGAAGAGGCTACACGCACCCTTCCGGGAAGAGGTTGCCGGTGGAATTCTGCGGCCAGTCGTCGCCGCTGGCCCGCTTCGTAGCCCCGCCGCGGCGTGGCTTCGGGTAGAGCGGCAGCAGGAAGGACCTGCGGCCGCCCACCGGGTCGTCGTCGCCGCCATCGTCCTCCCGCGTCTCCAAGAGCCGCCCCGCGTACAGGCAGACGTAGCCCGCCACTGCCACCGCCGCGAGCGCCAGCACCGCCGCGAGCCACAGTGAGGACGTCGCCCCCGGCGGCCGCGGCCGCTCCTCCTCGTCCTCTGGGGCGTCGGCGTCATGAGGAAGAGAGGAGGCGGGCAACTCGTGGCCGGCGTTGGGGACGACGATCATAACGTACCCGTTGGGAACCCGCTGGTGCTGCTGCTTTCTCCCCTCGTCCTCCTCCGGCGGTGGACCCGGCGACGGCGACGTCACCGGCGTGGCGGCCATGTCGCTGTCGCTGGAGAGAAGAGAAGCAGGCCGCGCGGCAAACGCAATGCCACGCGAGCTGCGTGCCTCTGCCTGCGAGGGAAGGAGGAAGGCAGGGCGGCGACTGGTTTGTTTCGCGGACTGGGTTTGGTATATGAATCACCGGTCCGCCCCCGAAGGAGGTGGGGGCAGGACGGGGATTTCGGCGCGCGATTCATCCATCAGTTGCCCAAAAGATTCAACGGCGGTGTGGTGTGGCCTGTCTTTGTCGTGGCCACCTGTAACTGGCATGACACGCAGGGGATACGGTGCCGTCTCTTGGCTGGATGGTACGGTGGTGCGGTAATCCAGTCGTGGACTCGTGGGCTACCTGCGTCCGTTTCTAGATTCAATCAATGCTATATAGGTTGTTTTCACGGCGTGACAGGCTTCTGGAGTGTCCTGATCATCGTCCTCATGTCCTTCCTGAAAGGCAAGCCCCGGAGCATTCTAAGTCTTCTAGTATTTTACAAATGATTACTTAAGTCCTTATAATTGATGCATTAGGTTATAAGAATTAAATGGAACCACCTGATGCATATAAATTCCTTGATATATACACCGTTAACCCTGTGTAGGTCTAGGATCGAATATATGCTTAGCCATACTTAGACCGGTAGAAGTCGGGTGATTTCCTGTCACCTGCGAGATATAGGTGGATACCAGAGCACGGTTGGCTATATTTGCTACCATGGAACAGAACCATGGGGTGATGTAAATCGAGGTCGGACAGAGTCTATGTGTAGGTTGACTCATGTGATTCCGTCTGTGTCGGTTAAGGACCGTACCGTTGTTGGCACTTCTGACAAGATTGAACGCATGCCTATCACTTAGCTGGCCGGATAACTCGTTCCGACCGCGAAGCCGAGTAGCTCAACTTAGGTCGGGCCCCGTTCTGTTGTGCGCTCCTTGCAAGGAGCCAGACTGAGCCCAAGGGCAGGCTAGGCCTGAACGTCCTGGCATTTGGTGTCCCCGATTGTGCAGCGCGGTACGAACCCGCAAAATGTGGACCTGAGTTGTACCAAAGGTGACCTCAGACGACTAATGATCTGGTCTGCTTGGGTTTGTATTAGGAATAAATTCATAGCTGGTTGAAATCGATTCGAATCGCCGTCTCTCCCGGATAGTGAGAAACTTGGCTAGCCCCAACATCGTAGTAACTGTGTTATGGAACATGATGGTTCAAATGAATATGGAATTACAATACTGGCTATGGTTACTATTGTATGCTTTTAAAATGATATACCACATGTTTGGCACAGGGTAGTTGCTAATCTAGAGATGGATAGTTAAAATTAACTTGATAACAGAATCATAATGGTATAACTGAGCTAATCGCTTTTATGCAAAATGTTGTCAAGCTATCTCCACTTATACAGCCTTGCATGATCCTTGGAGTCATTTTATTTCTGGTTTATGGCGGGTAAGTCTAGCTGAGTACCTTCTCGTACTCAGGGTTTTATTTTCCATTGTTGCAGATGGCACTGTGTATCATGGTTATTACAAGAGTTGCTTCTATCCCGTTGTGGATGAGGAGTAAGCCTTGGGCAGGCTTCTTTATTAACCCCTCTACATGCTTTTGTGGATTGTGATCGTATTTTGGCACTTTGCTTTCAAACTTAATTTTCTTCCGCTTTTGATTATCAAACTTGGTTTGTAATAACTTTGTTTCATACTCTGATGATGAAAATGTATCTGTGAACTTTATGTAATATGTGACATGTATGTTGAATCATATACGATCTTGGCTGTTGTAAATCGTTTATCGAGACCCGTCGTGGTACTCGACGGACTACCGGGTTTATATGGGTTCAAGTATGACAGTGCGACCGCTTGCAAGCTGCCATTGTACTTGTACTCTTATAAATTGGTCGGTTCTGCGACACCAAATATTTGTTCAAAACTATAGATTTTGATATTCAAGTTTTAAAATTTCCAAATGTCGACCTCAAATATTGACATGGTTAGTACCAAATTTGTAGTGGTTGATGGTGAGCTACAACTTTGTAGTCACCGAGTTTCTTTAGTTAAAGTCATTTAGAATCCAAAATATTCAATTTAATTTCCCATATTTTTACTTAATTTTTCAAATAATCTTAGATGGAGACATGCCCTATACATAAGTCGTAGTGCTTGACAATATGTAAAATTTTATAGTTGATTTTTTTCATTTGATATCATTCATCGGTCGAAAAATTTAATACAACATTAGGAAATGGCAGTATAAAGCTATAACATCTTATGCTCATTCTCACAAGTAATTGTATATTGTAGTGATAGAGATGTGTCATGTGGGACTAGAGATCATGAGTTCAAATTTTAGTTTTCATCTGCTTTATTTTCTAGAATCGTTAATAGATTACATAGGAGCAGGCTTGGGTTGGTAGGCAAGGAAATATGACCTACTAAGGCAAGGGCTGGTAGGCAAGGAAATATGACCTACTAGGTAGTGAAACGAACCAAAATTTTCTAGCAAAATTTCTGATGTCGTTGTGCCCGGTGATAGTCTTAGGATACCTCTTTCACGAGCAACCACTTTTCAACTAATTACAAATTTGTACAAACATCAAAGTACATAAATGTGGTTAGGAAACTTAATTTTGGGTACAAACCTTCTGGGCTAAAGTAAAAGAAACATCATAGATCCAGATGCAGCATTGAAGCTTGGTGGAGTCGATTTCGATTGGCAAACTTGAGTGGGAACAAAACCACCTACTACTCCCATCACTTCTGCATGTTAGGTAATCTACACACCATCAGATATGTGTAGATCATGGTCAGCACCAAAGAGTTTTTATGGAAATATAAATAAACGGATCTAGCGATCCTAATAGTTGGGTTGTAGTTTACGTCCTTAGCGTGCAAGTATAATGACGATTAATACAATATCTCATTCTCCAAACCATCTCCTACTCTACTCCCATCATCTTCATCTCATCACAATTCTCACCACTCAAACTTTCCTCACGACACCCTCAAAAATCCTCTCTAAGAGATGAGGCAACCTCTGCACTCCCCTCATCTCAATACCTTCCAGCCAAACCTATCTGGGGGGAGGGGGGAGAAAAGCAGTACAAGAGAAGCTAGGAGTTTGAGCACCATCCCCATGAATGATCGGTTGCAACTATACATACAATTCTAACTCTGCAGTGTCAGTATGTGTACACTCGTTCCCACAAATTCATTATAATCCATGGTAGCCCATATGTCTAGGTGACCATCACTCAAGAAACCTCGTGCGAGAGGTGTGGACTGTGGGTTTCGGTAATCTTTGGATTACTGTAACTCGATAGTTTTGTAACAAAACTTTCTACTCCTGCTTAATGAAAGACGTGTCAAGGCACGATCTCGAAAAAAATCAACAAGCTACTCCCAAGATGGAGCAGGAGCAGTCTTCTCTCGTCACTAGCCTTCGTACCGGCGGTTGAAAGATGAAAAATGTGCGGCATGTAAAATTGTTTCTATACTAGTGATAGGATTTTGATAATTATTCAGATCCTAGGCTTACGATGTGACAGTAAAACCATCTCACTGTCAGCTCTAACACACCAGCAGTAATGGGCCAGCAGGGATGGTGTGCTCTGCAGTAGCGAGCCCTAGACCACCTTTGCTCCTTGACTTCTGCAACTAATGCCCTTGGAGTGTTATGGAATATGTACAAAGTTCTCAATAATAAGAAAGGTATATACGTATACCTTTCAAGTTGGAAATAAATGTTCTATATAGAGTCACCTTTAATTAACCAAGGGGAGAGAAAGTTATGGACATGGATTTCTCTCCAACTATATTATTATACATGTAAAAAATTGTATAATAATGCCAATTCCAATTTTGACTCTATAAATGAGGTAGACAAGACCACGAATTTCCCTTTAACTCGATGCCTCCCCATTATTCTACCAAGCCCTTTTTTGCTTCCATCGTAAATCAAATCAATATGCAGTTGTCCATTATATATAGTTTAAGAAAGTGATAGCGTAGCTCAACTAGTTGGGTGAAAGGTGTGGTCATAAACCCCGACTATCCATGTTGACTCATTTTCAACTCGAATTTGGGTAATCTATTTTCTTTTTAGTGAAGAATCGTCTATTTTTTTTCTTAAGTTGGTCATATTTACATTATATATATATATATATATATATATATATATATATATATATATATATATATATATATATATATATATATATTGTTTGGTGATTCATTTTTAGTCCTACAGAAGGAAAACAAAACGGATTCTCAAACCCCTTTTTGTGCTCATGTCACATCGAGGTACCATAAGAAATAAATATTTGTAAAATTGAAACGAACAATGATAGAGTGAAGGGATTTTCCTCCTTAGCTACCTGAAAGTATTGTTATAGCGGTAGAAATTTTGACTATAACGAATATGTCTGTATATCCTTTTTTTTATGAAAGACGTGCCACGGAAGCACGATATATATATATATATATATATATATATATATATATATATATATATATATATATATATATATATATATATATGTGTGTGTGTGTGTGTGTGTGTCTGCAAGAGACGTGTTTTTGCTACGTATAATTTTTATGTGCAAATAATAGGGACATGTGCTCATTGCGGAGGTTAATATCAGGTAAAATCCCTATTTATGAAAGAAAGTCAAAATTTTCAAGCAAACTTTCATGGACCAAAACCACTTGCATAAAACAAAAATGGGAGAAACAAATTATTGTGGCTGCTGCTTGCATCATGCTGAATATATATTTGAAGAAGCGAAGGTTTTCATGGCAACTGAAAATTAGCGAATCTGTTTTCTCCCTTTGTGAGAGGTATTTGAGAGTTCTTAACTTGGTTTGGTTGCTTGCTCTTGTAGTCTGGTGTGTCGCTATATTAGAGATATGCCCGTCATCACCTCGGCTACAGTTCCTCCACTATGGCATGTAGTTTTTTTTAATCACTGTACAAACACAAACAACCTATCTATATAAACACATCCGAAAGACTGAACTGGCAAATCTCGATGTTGATGAAGTCACCGCAGGTGTATTTGGCGGCATAAAGCCTTTATATATTGGCATTTTGTTACATATAGTTTGCAGTGAAATTTCATGACCTTGGAGTAGTGGTATTGATTTTTATGGATAGGAAAGTCGATGCAAATTTAAGTATAAAGTTATATATAAGTCTGGTGTGTCGCTATATATGCCCGTCATCACCTTGGCTACTGTATATAAAACTCTGTAATGTCGTTTTAAAGTTTTATTCATGTCAGATCGAGGTACTACACTTAGAGACCAATTTGGACCCCCTCTGAGTTACAGTAATCAGCTAAAATAATATCTAGGTAATCCGAACACCCAAAATTATGAGATGTACTATAATAATCCAAAAAAAAACTAATAGATTCTTATAATGCTATAATTCACCTCAAAGATATTAACAGGAGACTCTAGGTCAATGGACAATAATCCAGCACTATAATTATTTATGAATACAAACAACATAGATTAGTATAATCCATAATGCATATTATCATAATCACGTTCACAACCAAAGATTCTAATGATTCAAAACTGATTCAAATAGGCCATTAAACTATAAATTTGAGGAGAGCAGTAATACAATTATCATGGAGTGGCTCTCACCTTTGTTTCTCAAGAACTCATTATAGAAATGTTTTCTTCCTCTACTTTCTTTTGTTTGGAGGTGAAACGTGCGTGACTATAATTTTTCTCTCTCTGCAGAATGCTCCCTTTTAAAATTTATTAATTTGTTAATTTAGTTGTATCCTAAGTCCAACTTCTTAGAGTGTGACCAAATTATTAAAAAAACAGAGCAACTTCTACGACACATAATTAGTTTCATTAAATCCATCATTGAATTTGGTCAAATCTGAAGAAAATTATTGACTTATATATGGCAAACCTAAAACAACTTTCCTTCGGAACCGAGGGAGTATGCAATGCTATAGTGGTAGAAATTTGGAGTACAAGGAACATGTCTGTATGAGCAGAGATCTTTCTCTGTATTTTCCCCTGCGTATCATTTCTGTCTAAAAAGAATTGGAACAGTTCGTTCTTTATTATGGAGGCTAACATCAGAAAAAGTCCCTATTTGTGAAAAAAATTTATAACCTGTTCGGCTAGGGCTGAAACGATCGTATACGATCGTGGATTATTACTGCTGACTGGTTTTGTATGAGAGAAAAATACTGTTCTGTCTAAAAATTTACGATCGTTTACGACCAAGCGAACATGCCGTTAATATTTCAGGCAAACTTTAGTGGACCAAAAAATTGTGGTTCTACTTACATAAAGGAGGTAATGATTGCGGCTGCTTCCATCATGTTTGTTGACTTGTATATATATTTCGGAACTGAAATTAATTTGGCGAGTTTTTCAGAGTTGTTAGCTTTTTGCTGGTTTCTCGTGTGTTGCTGTGCCTGTCCTGATCACCGGTGTATGTTTCGTGTCAGCTTGCGCCTCGGCTACGCTTTGGTTGGTTATGGGCAGGCATGTAGTTGTTGGCGCAGGCATCTGATAATGGCGTTTTGTCAGGTTAAGTACGCACGTATACAGTTTGCAAGCTCAAATTCGATGACCCTGTAGCAGTGTACTATTAACTTTTTTTCGGATTGGAAGTCGTTGTCATGTGCCAAATTTTTAAGCATAAATATTTACAGATCGAGGCTTCCAGCTTCGCAATCTTTTTGTGAATCGACTGTTTTTTTATATATATTTTAAGCAGTATGCATTTATAAAAAGCGAGCGCATATATAGTCCAAACAGTTGATTGCGTCGTTCACATGGATATTCCATAGCAACAGCGAAATGACATTCTCCAAAGAAATATATATATATATATATATATATTGCTCGTAACCAAAAAGAAGCTAGCGCAAATCATGTGGGTCTAAATTAATAGTACATTTAAGAAGCACTCGAGCCCGTCACCTTAAGATTTGCAGTGCATCCTAAGCAAAGATCAGCACCACCAATCCGTTAGCGTGAGCAGCCACTCTGTTTTTCTTGCATTGGATGGATGCTAGCATAGCAATAGCCTGACGGCGCCCCGACAACTACTAGAGCAATAACAAGAGGTAGATCTTTTTCTTTTTCTTTTTTTTTCCCGGCCCCCATTGGAAGTTAGATTAGAGAAAAGCAAAGGAATAATCACTCAGCAGATTATTTGGCTTACATGACTACATCATCACCAACGACCCTTGGTCCTTACCCTGCTGTGTGTCTTGTTGTCTAAATTAATGGTTCCATCAGCTATGTGCAGCTGAATACTCTGCCATGCCATATTTGTGAGGACCTGACCTGTGTCTCCTCTGCCTGACATGCATGAACAATCTCTCAGCCTCAGGTGCCCCGGTGGTGTAGTAGTGACTGACGTCCTGTGAACCTATCTACAAACTCTGGAGCTAATAAGACTATACTAAGGCCTTCTTTAGTTAGGTGAAGTTTGAGATTTTGGCTACGTAGCATTTTCGTTTTTATTTGGCAATTAGTATTCAATCATGGACTAATTAGGCTCAAATCGTTCATTTCGCGATTTCCAACAAAACTGTGCAATTAGTTTTTTTTTCATCTACATTTAATGCTCAATGCATGTATCGAAAGATTCAATGTGATGGCTACTGTAGCACCTTTTGAGAAAAGTTTTTGGAACTAAATATGGCCTAAGAGCGAACATATCTAAGGTAGGTTCCTTATCACACATTGCAGGCAGTTTCAGGCTATCCCCGCTAGACGCTAGGTAGGGGAAGAAGCAAGAAAAAAAGTCCACCCGGGCGGCTGCAGGGTCAGTTTCAGCGTCGTTGCGGCGCCCGCCGGCCGGGCCGCCTTTGAGTGCCGCGGAATCAACGGCGACCCGGGTATCTGACCCGACGCATGCCTCCAAGCCATATATGCTGGGCATCAAAATAAAGGGTTTCGTCATCGGAGCAGCAGCAGCAGCAAGAGCAACCTCACACAATGCAAAGTGCAGGATCGATTGCATTATTGCTGATCGACGACGCTCAAACCTCTCCAAGTCCCAGGATCATCTATTCAGCTAGCGTCGTCACCTACCTAACAAAAGCAAAAGATTGATCGATCGGTTAGGTTGGTGATTGGTGCAGGGGAAAGGGTCTCCGATCCGTTGATTTCCGTGACTTGGCTTCGATGCATGTGTGCCTGCCAGTGGGCAGTGCCCGCAGCAGGTGGTAGATGCACGATACCTGCTGCTGGTGCCCTTGGATCATCGTTGTGCGGTCGGTTTCAGGTTGTTCAGTCTCACTCTCACTGTTTGCCTCGCCTTTTCTCCCTTCTGAGTGCTGCGTGGTCACGGCTTTTGGTACATGTACTGTCGGTGTAAAGGATCGTTATGTGAACAACAAGGGGCTTTCTGATCGTAATCTTCCGTTCCGACTGATGCTACGGCTGCCATCAAGGTTTGTTATTAATTGTACGTCTTTTTCGGCTGATGAGTGAGTTGATACTGTTTTATTGTGAGAGAAAAATATTGTACCATATCTCATAAACCGAGCTGACAAGTTGAAGTGAATAGGACCGTAGTAACCGGGTCAGTTCACATCAATGGTACAGTGTCCATCTCAAGCTAGCGGTGGTCCCGCCTTTGAAGCAAATAGGGCCGTAGTAACCGGGTCAGTTCACATCAATGATACAGCATCCATCTCGAGCTAGCGGTGGTCCCACCTTCGAAGCGAATAGGGTCGTAGTAACCGGGCCAGTTCACATCAATGGTACAGCGTCCATCTCGAGCTAGCAGTGGTCCCACCTTTGAAGCGAATAGGGTCATAGTAACCAGGTCAGTTCACATCAATGGTACAGCGTCCATCTCGAGCTAGCGGTGGTCCCGCCTATACAGCCTCGATCTCACTCTCTGATACAAACGCGTACACGCATTATGTCCTCTCTACGTGCACATCCGAAAGCCGAGCCGGCGTAAACTTGACCCTATTGCTGATCGGGATATATAGGGCGTGATTGGTTGCTCCTTGGTCTGCCAGCCGGGATGGAGGGCCTTTGTAGGCTTGAACCATACCAAATGAGACCATGCACCTTGGCATGTTTGGTTGCAAATGAGTGTAGCATACTGGATCATAGGAATCATGTTTGGTTGCTTGTGTGGACGGTTTTGTGGTATGAATTGGTGTGCCCAGCTGTGTTTGGTTTGACGCACGACAGAAGATGTGAGCACCCAAGTATGGTTTTGGTGAGGTTACCACCCTACTCAATAGTACAAGGCAGACAATAGAGATGTTTTTGCGCCTCAGTTCATTGTGCGTTGTCATTGACAATGACCTTGAAGCATCTAATGATAAAATACAAGCATACAACAATTTTCTCATCTAATAGTCAACAACATTAAGGTCACAATACCTCATAAGGTCATTGTCATTACAAGTTTGCACGGCACATTTTAAGCATCACAGGCAATTGTAGCAACGAGCAAGAATGAACCATAGGAGCACCAGCAAGAAAAAAGACTGCACCACAGCCACAACAAATAACACCGATGTGTTCCTGACCACCTTTGGTGGAGGCTTGACAAAAACTTTGTCATCTTCATAACCCATGAAATCCAAGTATGATGCTTCTGTCTCTTCTTTGTTAGGGAAGCTCTTGTAGCTGTTGTTTTTAAAACCAGTTACCTGGGCAGTGCATCTAGCCCAGGTTGCATATACCCTAGGAACCTTGCCACGGTACACAACATACCAAGCCATGTGCCCCTTAAAAACACATAAAAGCAAGTATAATATGTTGATAGATGAGGGTTAGTTCAATCGATTTGCCTTAGATTTAATTGCCTTTTCATTTGACCTTGAACTTGGAGCTTAAGAAACATAGACAACAACAAACCTCAAACAGATAATAAAAAACCAAGATCATGACAGGCATGAAACCATGAGAGACATCCAGCCCAGCCATCAGATCATCACAACCGCCCAGTTGTTGCTTGGGCATGAATGTCTCACATGGTTTGACGACAGTCATGAGAAGCATAAGTAGAAGATAGAAGAAACAATGCTCCAGTACCTCATAAGTCTAAGGTCATCAGTGTGCATAATCTATTACTCAAACTGGCACTGTTATCTTCATAGGCATGAAAAGGATCTCACAATTGTATCAGCCCCAGTCAAAAAATGGTTGACATCATAGGCACAAAAAATGCAGGCCTCAGCTAACTGTAAACTAACTTATGATCAGCTTGCAAGCTAACTGCAATCATCCCAGGTGGCAAATAAGAACACAAATTGCTGAGGCAAGTTCATGGCTGCCATGGAAGCGTGGGACACGTCCATCTCAGCCATCCGGTAGGCATGCCTACAACAGTTGCTTGAGAATGAACGTATCCCACGGTTTGATGACAGACATGAGAAAACACAAGAAGGCAATAAAGCATCAACATGAAGAAAACCCACAGCCACCTTAGATTGCTATAGTTTGCATCATCGGCCAAATAGGAACTCCAACAATAAGAATAACAAGAACAATAACAACATCTAAAATGTCTCAGATCAACTAAGTGACAATCCAAGGTATTTTAGGGCTCAGATCAACTAAGTGACAATCCAAGGTATTTTAGGGCTCAGATCAACTAAGTGACAATCCATCACCCATTATTAATGTCTACACCACACAGATCAACACAGCCTCACATCCATCACCATGGCTCCTATGCTTTACAAAACTAGGTGCAGCCTTGGTCAGGCGGCAAATTGTTCTTTATAGCATCAGATGAGGTCAGTGCTACACATCAAAATACTTTCTACAGCATAAGACAGTTAGCATGGCTATATGCAAAAGTGGAGAGGCCAACTCATATGCATCTAAGTAAAGTAGGTTGTGCTCATCATCAAGTACTATCATATGGTGGTCCTCATCCCATAGAGCACCACTCAAATCCTTGAGCCTAACAATCTTAACCCACCTTTGCCTCCACTTTCTCAGGTGATTGTAAATCTGCTGGGTGCTCACATTGACTCCAGCAAACTCAGAGACCATGAGTGCAACATGCCTAACATGTACCTCATTGAACTCTTTGTTAGTTTTGACCCCCTGCCTCACCAAATCATGGAACATCCTTAGTATGAACCCAGACTAAACAGGAGTCCAGTGCATAGGGCCATTGGGCTGAGGGGCTGCTGGATTGCCATCATTAGCAGCAACTACCCCACCCTGTTCCACCACATTGTCCTCACCACCAATGTTAACAACCTGGTCAAGCATATTGTTTATTTCTTATCCACAACCAGCATAACATTGAACAAACCAGTACATAAGGAAAACAAATTGCATGATATGAAATACAAGTTCAACAGATCAAATAGGCAGAAAAGGAATAGGTACTACATCATTGCAAGTGCCAATGCTACTAAATAGTACACACACCATGCCACTACACCCTAGAATTCCCCCTGTTTTGCCACATCTGTGCAGCTCATGCCTCCCTCTGTTGTGCCTAGGTACCATTATCAGGGACATGATCTAGCTATGAGGCATTGTCATTGATGTTAGGAGTCCATGTGGATTCAGCAGGTACATGCTCGTCCTATCCATGCCTGAGGATCCAATTGTGAAGAATACAACAGGCAAGAACAAGCTTAACTTGGGTCTTGTATGGGTGGAAAGGCTTGTTGTCCAATACCCTGAATCTATTCTATAGAGCCCCGAAAGCCCTCTCAACTGTTACTCTAAGAGACGAATGCCTTAGATTAAAAAGCTCTCTTTGATTTTGTGGTCGGTTTGAACCAAACTCCCTCAAATGGTATCTTGTGGCATGAAATGGTGGCAAGAAACCAGACCTCACTACATATCCAGCATCAACAAGATAGAATTTGCCTAGAAATTAGTAGATAGGGATATGTTTTAGTAGTTTCATTTAGGATTAAGCAAAGTGTCAATGGTTTTTTGTGGTTTGGATGATACCTGGTGGCACTCTAAGGCCATCAGCTCTTTCAAGAGCATCAGACAAGATAAAAGCATCATGTGTAGATCCCTCCCAACCAGCAAGCACATAGGTGAATCTGAGGTCAAAGTCCATGGCTGCCAACACATTTTGTGTGATGGTGTGCTTCCAGCCTCTAAAGGCAGCTTGCATCTTCACAGGCACTCTAGCTAAGACATGAGTACCATCAATTACTCCTATGTAGTCCTAAATCAACAAAACATAAGTGCAAGTGAACATTGACACTAAACTGATAATGAATGAGACCTATGTATGACAAGTTATGGATGCCAACCTTGAAATAGGGGTACCACCTTCTGCTCCCAAGGATCCTAGGATGGACATTGGTAGCAGGAGGGACAATCAATTCATTCCTCAGCTCTCCTACCACATATAACACCTTCTGGAAGAACCTACTAATTGTCTCTACGGACCTCCTGAAGGTGAGGTCAACCACCCTAAACCTCTCATTGTGACCAACAACATGCAAGAACATGGCTACTTGTTCTTCAACAGATGCATGTATGCTGTCAGTGACAAGCTCTCTACTATGGAAAAGATCACAAAGTTGGAAAAAAAAGGGGCCCTCTTCATTCTAAGAAGGCTGACACAGTGCACATCATCAGATTTATATATGTATCTAAGGTCGTTCATCCTCTGTCTGTCCCTCTCAGCCATGGGACCATAGGTGACTGAGCGCGAATCTTCAACTCTCCTCCTAAACCACATGAAAAACCAAGCAGCCACTGCAACAACCACAACAGCGGCAGCCCTACGCCTAGCTTCAAAGGCCATGTCTACCAATAGGATGGAGGGTAACATTAGAAAGGGAGCATGCAACATGGGTGTGTACTGCTTAGTAAGCAAAAAATTAGACAAAATGAACTATGAAAGACACGTCTGCCACACCAAAGGGTGCTCCTCCAGCGTATACTATTACACAATCAACATCACTGACCTCTAGGCACTTTGTTTAGTGTGTACAACAAAATAGGCATCAGCATGTATAAGATCTACACAAAACATGAGGTATACACCAAATACGAAGCATCATGTATAGATCTAAGCTAGAAACAGATAAATCAGGTATAGCATCGCACAGATTTGAGGATGTCAAACCAAGAACCCTAATTTCTTGGCATTACAAGCAAAATCCACCAACAAATCAATAAAATCAACACTGAAGGAGGAGGGGAAGAGCACATGTGTCATATACCGTCGAAGCGTAGGAGGACAAAGAGAAATCCACCGGCGGTGGTCGCCTCGGTGGGGAAATCGAGGTCAAGGGGGGGCTAGAGGGGAGTTCGCACTAGAGCTATGGCGGAAGGAAAGGCGAAGAGTGAGGGCGGTAACCCTAGCCACAACCCTGAAAGCTCTAGTTTGGTTTTGGTGAATTGATGAAACCCTAAGTGCTAACCTAGTTTATCAAGTGATCATGAGATAGGTAGCACATTCCAAGTGGTGAAGCAAATGAAGATCATAGCATGGTGATGATGATGCCATGATGATGATCAAGTGCTTGGACATGGAAAGAAGAAAGAGAAAAACAAAAAGCTCAAGGCAAAGGTATAAACCATAGGAGCTATTTTGTTTTGGTGATCAAGACACTTAGAGAGTATGATCACATTTAGGATTGATAGTCGTACTATTAAGAGGGGTGAAACTCGTATCGGAATGCGGTTATCAAAGTGCCACTAGATGCTCTAACTCATTGCAAATGCATCTAGGATCTAGTGGAATGCTAACACCCTTGAAAATATTTGTGAAAATATGCTAACACATGTGCATAAGGTGATACACTTGGTGGTTGGCACATTTGAGCAAGGGTGAAGAAGTTAGAGGTGAAGAGGAGTTAGTCTCGCTGGTCACAAGGTGACCGGACGCTGGTCCTAGTGGAACCGGCGCGTCCGGTCAGTTGTAACAGCAGAGATGCTAGCGTCGGTCAAACGACTGGACGCTGGGTCACTCAGTGACCAGACGCTGGCGAGTTATGTCTAGTCCTATTATTAGGCAGCGCACAGAGGCTAGGGTCTCTGACCGGACGATGGTAGGGTCCGGTCGCTCTTGACCGGACAGGTCCGGTGGGCGAAAAGCGTTTCTGGAACCTTACTGGAAATAACCGAACGCTAGTGGCTCAGCGTCTGATTAGTAATAGCGCAGTGTCTGGTCAACTCAAGTGGCCATTGTGATCAGGACACATGGCTGTCGTCGAGCGACCGGACGCTGTGATCCAGCGTCCGGTCAACATGATCGGAGCGTCTGGTCAGCCTACGTTGTGCCCAGTGAAGGGGTACAACGGCTGTATTTCATGGGGACTTCTATTTATGCCCCATGGCCGGTTGAAGCTCATACCTTTGGCCATTTACATTGACATAGCAACCTTATGAGCTTAGCCAAAGCCCTTTCACTCATCTCCATCATTGATTTATCATCTTTGTGAGATTGGGAGAGAATCCAAGTGCATTGCTTGAGTGATTGCATCTAGAGGCACTTGGTGTTCGTGTTTCACTATGGATTTCGCTTGTTACTCTTGGTGGTTGCCGCCACCTAGACGGCTTGGAGCAGCAAGGATCGTTGAGCGGAGAGTGGTGATTGTCTTCGGCTCCGATCGTGGTGATTGTGAGGGGTTCTTGACCTTTTCCCGGTGGAGAGCCAAAAGGTACTCTAGTGGATTGCTCATGGCTTGTGTGATCCTCATCTTGTGTTGGTTGTGTGGCACCCTATTGAGGGTTTAGAGTGTGAAGCCAATTAGCGCATGAACCTCTAAGTGAGTGAATCGCCACAACGAGGACTAGCTTGCCGGTAAGCAAGCGAACCTCGGTAAAAATCATTGTGTTCATCATTGATTCTAAGGTGATTGGTCTTCATTGTTATTCATCCTTGTGATTGATTGGTTCCTTTATCTACACGACAGAATAACCTCCTTGATCACTCTCCTTATATTACCGCAAACTAGTTGTCAAGCTCTTTAGTATAACTAGTTATGAGTGCTTGCTTGCTTGCTTGGTGTGGCTCTTTAGTTAGCCTTTGAGAGCACACTAACATAGGGTAGTGTCATAGCTATTGTGTGAATAGATACTATCTAAACTAGAATTGTGGTAGGTGGCTTGCATTTTGAGTAGGCTAGTGCAACACTTGCTTCGCCTCATAATTGTCTAACCATTTTGTTAAGTGTTGTTGTAAAAAATTTTATTAGGCTATTCATCCCTCTCTAGCCATTAGGACCTTTCAAGTGGTATCAGAGCCGAGGTCACCGTGATTTGAGGCTTAACAACCTTCGGTGTAAAAATGGCTCAAATCAATAACACCAAGAAGCCACCCTAATTTGAGGGCATAAATTATCCTTATTGGAAGTCAAAGATGACCACACACATCAAGTCAATCAATAGAAAAGTGTGGAAGGTAGTCGAAACCAAAATTGAGATTGGTGATCCGGAGAATCCCACCGCTGCCGAAGAAGTGCTTCTCCAAAACAATGACATTGCTCTAAGTGCTATTCATGATGCAATTGATGAAAGAACATTTGAGCAAATCAAGAATATTGAGATGGCTCATGAGGCTTGGAAGAAATTGGAAGAATCATTTGAGGGCACTCAAGCCATGAAGGGTGCAAAGGCATACATCCTCAAAGAGAAGTTTGCAAGCTTCAAGATGAAAGAGGATGAGAGTGTGCCGAAGGTGTTTTATAGGCTTCAAGTGCTTATCAATGATCTCAAAGCACTTAGAGAAGAGGTGAAGGACAAGGACTTCTCTCACAAGTTCTTGAGATGTTTGCCTTCAAGATTTGGCACATTGGTCACTATTCTAGTGAGGAGTGGTTTGGACACCATGACACCAAACCAAGTGTTGGGAGACATCATGACCAATGATATATATAGAGATGAAGATGAGAAAGAAGAAAAGAAGGAGAAGAAAGATGAGAAGAAGGATGAGAAGAAGAAGAGCGTGGCATTCAAGGCCATATCATCCAAGGGTAAAGCTAAGCAAGAAACATCAAGTGAAGAAGATGAATCATGGGATGATGATAATGATGATGAGAAGATGGCTCTATTTGTCAAGAGATTTGGCAAGTTCATGGTGAAAAAGGGCTACCGTGCTAGAAGAAAGAAGTCATCATCCAAGAACAAATAAGAGTTAAGAAGGTGCTTCAAGTGTGGAAGCAAAGATCATCTTGTTGCTCAATGTCCATACAATAGCGACAATGATGATGACAACAACAAGAACAAGAAGAAGGACAAGAAGGAAAAGAAAGAAAAGAAGGACGAGATGGACTTCAAGAAGAAGAAGGGTGGTTCATATGTAGTCACTGGGGATAGCGATGCTTCATCAAGTGATGATGATGATGATAGTGATGATGTCAAGATCGCCAAGAAGAAGGTTCTTGCAAGCATTGCTATCAATGAGAAGCCTTCTCTCTTTGAATCTTCATCATGCTTCATGGCTAAGGCCACTAAGGTACAATCTTGTGATGATGAAAGTGATGAAGAACATAATGATGAACATAAAAATGAAAATGATAGTGATAGTGATGATGATGAGCCTACCAAAGATGAATTGTTTGACATGCTAGAAGATGCTAAAGAATATTTTGACATTAAGAGAAGGGAATACAAGAGCTTGAATAAGGAGGTAAAAGCCCTTAAGTAAGCCCTTGATGAGCTCAATGCAACTCATGAGAGGCTGGAGGAAGCCCATGAGAGGCTAGAGGAAGCTCACAAAAAGCTTGAAAAGGCTCATTCCTCTTTGCTTGATGAGCAAAATAAAAAGAAGCGTGTGGAAACTTGCAATGTAGGTTTAACTTGTGATATAATTGATGAATCACCATCTATGCCTATCATTGTTCCTCCCACTAACCCTTCTTATAGCACTTCCACTTCTACCTCATCTAGTAGTGATGGTCTCACTTGTGACACCTCACTAGTGGTTGAGAATGAGAACCTCAAGAAGGTCAATAAGCTCACTCACACCTTAGCTAAAGCTTATGGTGGTGAGGACCGCTTGCTTATGTGCTTGGGTAGCCAAAGAGCTTCTCTCTATAAAGAGGGATTGGGCTACACCCCCAAGAAAGGCAAGGCGGTCTTTGCTCCTCACAAGACTAGTTTTGTGAAGAACAATGGTCGGTTTTGCACTAGTTGCAAGCAAGTTGGTCATGTAGAGCAAAAATGCATGAGTAAGAAATCACAAGCTAATGTATCCTTCATAAAGCTTGATTCATGCTATATGCTTACTAAGGGTACAAATGGTGTGAAGGCTAAGTTCATTGGTAAACCATGGATGGGCTCAAAGAAGAAAGCCATTTGGGTACCAAAAAGCTTAGTGACTAACCTTCAAGGACCCAAGCAAGTTTGGGTACCTAAAAAGAATTGATATCCAATGACATGAGCATATCCAATGTGTTGCTAGTTGAGAGCTTGAATTTCAATTTGCTATCCGTGGCTCAATTATGTGATCTTGGATTCAAATGCATATTTGGGATAGATGATGTAGAAATCATAAGTGTAGATGGCTCTAACTTGATCTTCAAAGGCTTTAGATATGAGAATCTATACTTGGTTGATTTTAATGCTAGTGAAGCTAGATTATCAATATGCTTGTTCACTAAGTCTAGCATGGGTTGGTTATGGCATAGAAGGCTTGGTCATGTTGGAATAAAACAATTGAATAGATTGGTTAGCATGACTTAGTTAAAGGCTTGAAAGATGCTGTGTTTGAAAAGGATAAGCTTTGTAGCTCTTGTCAAGCTGGCAAATAAGTTGGAAACACCCATCCTAAAAAAAATATGATGAGCACTAGTAAAGCATTTGAGTTATTGTACATGGATTTGTTTGGGCCAACACAATACACTAGTATTGGTGGAAATAAATATGGATTTGTGATAGTGGATGACTACACTAGATACACATGGGTATTCTTTCTAGTGGACAAAAGTGATGTGTTTGCAACATTCAAATCATTTGTCAAAGGCATTCACAATGAGTTTGAAACAACCATCAAGAGAGTTAGAAGTGACAATGGTAGTGAGTTCAAGAACACAAGAATTGATGAGTTGTGTGATGAATTTGGAATTAGACATCAATTATCGGCCAAGTACACTCCACAATCAAATGGCCTTGTTGACAGGAAGAATAGAACACTCATTGATATGGCAAGGTCTATGCTTAGTGAGTACAATGTGAGTCAATCCTTTTGGGCTGAAGCTATCAACATGGCTTGCTATTATAGCAATCGCCTCTATTATCACCCATTGAAAGAGAAGACACCATATGAGCTCTTGAATGGTAGAAAGCCCAACATTGCATATTTTCGGGTCTTTGGTTGCAAATGCTATATCTTGAAGAAAGGCACTAGATTGGGCAAGTTTGATAAGAAATGTGATGAAGGATTCTTACTTGGTTATTCCACTACAAGCAAAGCATATAGAGTTTAGAATTTGGATAGTGGTACTCTTGAGGAAGTTCATGATGTTGAATTTGATGAAACCAAAGGTTCACAAGTAGAGAATGAGAACTTGGAAGATGTTAGAGGCATTCAACTTTCAAATACCATGAAGAACATGGATATTGATGAATTGAGGCCTAGGCAAGTGAATGATGATGAAGATGATCAAGTGCAAGTGCTCTCTAACTCAAATGTGCAAGATGATACAAATCAAGTTAGTGCAAGTGGATCTCATGACAATGAACAAGATCAAATGGCTAGTACATCATCTCAATCCAATGATCAAGCAAGTGCAAGCAATCAAGTTCCAATCCTCCAACCAACCAATATTGCAAAAGATCATCCATTGGACACTATCATTAGTGATATTTCAAGAGGTGTACAAACAAGATTAAGATTGGCATCATTTTGTGAGCATTTCTTATTTGTATCATCCATTAAATCAAAGAAGATAGAAGAAGCATTGAAGGATGTTAATTGGGTGAATGCTATGCATGAAGAATTGAACAATTTCACAAAAAATCAAGTATGAGAATTAGTGGAAAGACCAAAGGGACACAATGTGATTGGAACCAAATGGGTCTTTAGAAACAAGCAAGATCAAGATGGGATAGTAGTAAGGAACAAAGCAAGATTGGTAGCACAAGGCTATACTCAAGTTGAAGGTCTTGACTTTGGAGAAACATATGCCCCGGTTGCTAGATTGGAAGCAATTAGGATCTTGCTAGCCTATGCTTGTGCCCACAACATAAAGCTCTATCAAATGGATGTTAAGAGTGCATTTCTCAATGGCTACATCAATGAAGAAGTATATGTTGAGAAACCTCCTGGGTTTAAAGATGACAAGAAGCCCAACCATGTATACAAGTTGAAGAAGGCTTTGTATGGATTGAAACAAGCACCTAGAGCATGGTATGAGAGATTGAGGGATTTTCTACTCTCTAAAGGGTTCACAATGGGCAAGGTTGACACCACTCTTTTCATCAAGAAGATTGGAAAAGATCTATCTGTATTGCAAATCTATATTGATGATATCATATTTGGATCAACCAATCAAGATTTTTGTGATAAGTTTGGAAAAATTATGGCTAATGAGTTTAAGATGTCTATGATTGGAGAGTTAAGTTACTTCCTTGGTCTTCAAATCAAGCAATTGAAGAATGGTACATTTGTAAGTCAAGGCAAGTATATCAAGGACATAATCAAGAAGTTTGGCATGAGTGAAAGTAAAGTCATTAGTACACCAATGGGAACAAATGGCAACTTGGATAGTGATGCAAGTGGCAATATGGTGGATCAAAAATTGTATCAGTCTATGATTGGAAGCCTACTCTATGTGACCGCATCAAGGCCGGATGTCATGTTTAGTGTATGTATGTGTGCAAGATTTCAAGCCTCGCCAAGAGAAAGTCATTTGAAGGCTACAAAGAGAGTTTTGAGGTACTTGAAACATACACCAAATATTGGTTTGTGGTATCCCAAAGGAGCAAAGTTTGAGCTAGTTGGTTACTCCAACTCGGATTATGCGGGATGTAAGGTCGAAAGAAAGAGCACATCGGGCACATGTCAATTGTTGGAAAGATCACTTGTCTCATGGTCATCAAAGAAGCAAAATAGTGTTGCATTATCAACCGCCGAAGCCAAATACATATCCGTCGGTAGTTGTTATGCACAAGTACTTTAGATGAAGGCCACTTTGAGTGACTTTAGAATCAAGTTCAAGAAAGTGCCATTGCTATGTGACAATGAGAGTGCAATCAAGTTGACCAACAATCCGGTTCAACATGCAAGAACAAAGCACATTGATGTCCGCCACCATTTCATAAGAGATCACCAACAAAAAAGAGACATTTGCATTGAGAGTATAGGCACCGAAGATCAACTTGCCGATATATTCACCAAGCCATTGGATGAGAAAAGGTTTTGCAAGCTAAGAAATGAGTTGAACATATTGGATTTCTCAAATATGTGTTGATGCACCCCCCCAATCATATGACATGCCTCTCCTTCGAGCAATCTAAGGTAAAAGTTGATTGGTATGACATACATCCTTGCTAAGGATATGGTTAGTGCATCTAGTCACATTTTCAAATTTTTTTGGACCATTCAAGTGGTTCCATTTTATTAGGCTCATTCATGAAAATCAAATAATTTTGATGTTTATATGGTATCACTATTGCTTCTATGCTTGACTTTATCTAGTGGTAGCATATGACATGTTTATGAGCTTGTAAACCTAGTGTTTGATCTAGAAAATAAGCTCTAAGTATTTAACTCAACATGGTACAAGATAACCCTTATTTGGAGGTGTGAAGAAGCTTGTCCTTGGATCAAACCGAGTTAAATATCTTTGGCAAATGATCTAGATTGGACCAAATTTGGGAATATGATCCTCACCCTATTGATTGACATTGATAAATCTCAACCTATCTATATTTTAAGTCTTTGTGGTCATTGATGACAAAGGGGGAGAGAAACAAAGATATAAGTAATAGGGGGAGAGTTTGACATAGGGGGGAGATATGACAAAGGAAAGGGATCAATTAAAATTTTGCGCACACAAGTAGGAGGAGCAAACTCATGAACTTGTATGGTGCATTTGAATGTGCATTTCATATGTTTGCTTGCATAGCACAAGTTTTAAATTACAAAATCCATGCTTGTGTGATGTATGCTAGTTGTAAGATTGAATGATGGAATGAAATCATTAGATTACTTTCTTTTTCAAGTAAGTTTTCACAAGTGGTATCTTTTCAAAGTATGTTTCCAAGTGGTATAGAGCTAACCATGGTGCTAAGGATGGTATAATGGTGCACTCCGATTGGTATCACGCTTCAAAGGTCCATCTTTTATACTTTAGCATCATTTGGTAGACATTGTCTCCTATATTTCCTATCTAAGCATATGTGCAAGCTACAATCCAAACTCTTCGCACATATGTAGGGGGAGCAATTGCTACCATATGGGGTTCATAAAACTTGTCTATATTCTTTTACACATGGTAAATATGCTTGGGCAAGCAACATGGATTCAATTGTATTTCAATTCATATCTTTGTGAAAGGGTTGTCATCAATTACCAAAAAGAGAGAGATTAAAAGCTCTAGTTTGGTTTTGGTGAATTGATGAAACCCTAAGTGCTAACCTAGTTTATCAAGTGATCATGAGATAGGTAGCACATTCCAAGTGGTGAAGCAAATGAAGATCATAGCATGGTGATGATGATGCCATGATGATGATCAAGTACTTGGACTTGGAAAGAAGAAAGAGAAAAACAAAAAGCTCAAGGCAAAGGTATAAACCATAGGAGCTATTTTCTTTTGGTGATCAAGACACTTAGAGAGTGTGATCATATTTAGGATTGATAGCCGTACTATTAAGAGGGGTGAAACTAGTATCGGAATGCGATTATCAAAGTGTCACTAGATGCTCTAACTCATTGCATATGCATCTAGGATCTAGTGGAATGCTAACACCCTTGAAAATGTTTGTGAAAATATGCTAACACATGTGCACAAGGTGATACACTTGGTGGTTGGCACATTTGAGCAAGGGTGAAGAAGTTAGAGGTGAAGAGGAGTTAGTCTCGCTGGTCACAAGGTGATCGGACGCTGGTCCCAGTGGAACTGGCGCGTCCGGTCAGTTGTAATAGCAGAGATGCTAGTGTCAGTCAAATGATCGGACGCTGGGTCACTCAACGACCGGACGCTGGTGAGGTGTGTCCGGTCCTGTTGTCGGGCAGCGCACAGAGGCTAGGGTCTCTGACCGGACGATGGCAGGGTCCGGTCGTTCTTGACTGGAAGCGTCCGGTGGGCGAAAAGCGTTTCTAGAACCTTACTGGAAACGACCGGACGCTGGTGACTCAGCGTCCGGTCAGCAATAGTGCAGTGTCCGGTCAACTCAAGTGGCCATTGTGATCGGGACACGTGGCTGTCGTCGGGTGACCGGACGCTGTGATCCAGCGTCCGGTCAGCCCGCGTTGTGCCCAGTGAAGGGGTACAACGACTCTATTTCGTGGGGACTTCTATTTAAGTCTCATGGCCGGTTGAAGCTCATACCTTTGGCCATTTACATTGACATAGCAACCTTATGAGCTTAGACAAAGCCCTCCCACTCATCTCCATCATTGATTCATCATCTTTGTGAGATTGGGAGAGAATCCAAGTGCATTGCTTGAGTGATTGCATCTAGAGGCACTTGGTGTTCGTGTTTCGTTGTGGATTTTGCTTGTTACTCTTGGTGGTTGCCGCCACCTAGACGGCTTGGAGCAGCGAGGATCATTGAGCTAAGAGTGGTGATTGTCTCCGGCTCCGATCATGGTGATTGTGAGAGGTTCTTGACCTTTCCCCGGCGGAGGGCCAAAAGGTACTCTAGTGGATTGCTCGTGGCTTATGTGATCCTCATCTTGTGTTGGTTGTGCGGCACCCTATTGAGGGTTTGGCGTGTGAAGCAAATTAGCGCGTGAACCTCCAAGTGAGTGAATCGCCACAACGAGGACTAGCTTGCCGGCAAGCAAGTGAACCTCGGTAAAAATCATTGTGTTCATCATTGATTCTGAGGTGATTGGTCTTCATTGTTATTCATCCTTGTGATTGATTGGTTTCTTTATCTACACGGCGGTATAACCTCCTTGATCACTCTCCTTACATTACCGTAAACTAGTTGTCAAGCTCTTTAGTGTAACTAGTTGTGAGAGCTTGCTTGCTTGCTTGGTGTGGCTCTTTAGTTAGCCTTTGAGAGCACACTAACATAGGGTAGTGTCATAGCTATTGTGTGAATAGATACTATCTAAACTAGAATTGTGGTAGGTGGGTTGCATTTTAAGTAGGCTAGCGCAACACTTGCTTCGCCTCATAATTGTCTAACCATTTTGTTAAGTGTTTTTGTAGAAATTTTTATTAGGCTATTCACCCCCCTCTAGCTATTAGGACCTTTCAAACCCCCGCGTGCGCTTTATCGCCAGGACGGCCTCATCTCCTGCGCTCTTCGAAAAGGTTCCCATCAAGCACTGAGTGAGCCTGCACCGAGAGGGAAGTGGGGATCAAGAAGACGGCGCCGTCCGGGATTGAGGAGGGCATCTACACGAGAGGAAGCAGGAGAAACATGCGAGTAGGGCAACCAAACACAGGCGAAATACACCAAAGGGTGTGCGATGGGCCATATGACGGCCCGATTCGAGCAACTAATACACCAAAGGATGTGGAATGGGCCATATGACGGTCCGATTCGAGCAACCAATCACGCCCATACTGTATGTATGGTGTCAAAATAAAAAAATGTTGCGATTAGTAAATGGCATACTGAACCTGGTAGTAGGTATTTTTTTACGGAGTACTTTTACATTCGACATTTCGACCTCTCTTTATTTATGGAATCGCAGGGAGTGTTATTGAGGAACATGATTTTGAACATTAGCATAGATACAAAAGTTTGCACGCATGGGATGAGTACCTGCCACTGGGGATGGAGGGTATGTCCAAATCTAAATCTGTGCTTGTTCATGTCCAAATCCATAACATCATTATTCATCTTTTTATCCTCTCTAATCTTATCCATACTCATTGGATAATAACCAATTTTATCCCATACTCATTATTTTGAGTTGAACTACTAGTTCCTATTAATATTTTACACATATAAATGCTATATATATACATGTGGGCTCCATGTCAGAGCTTGATCTCTAGGTCGAAAATCTCACGGTTGCACCTTAAAAATTTAGTGAAACTAACTAATTCTTGTTGAAATAACTCATTATAACAATGTGCAACTTTGTGCAGATTAACAATGTTAGATCTATATGGGGGACTCACATAAAATGCCAGACCTTAAAAATTGAAAACCTCGCGTTCGCACTTAAAATTTTGACCAAAATTCATCGAAACTTTTTGAAATGAGTTGGTCTGAAATCGGGCTACTTTGTGCAGACTGGTGCAGCTAGATTTAAGTGTGGGCCCCACGTTAAAAGCTGGACCCTAAAATTGAAAACTTCGCGTTTACACCTTAAAAGTTTCACGAAATTGACTAAAATTAGTTAGAGATGACTCGTTATAACATGTGACAACTTTTTGCAGATTAATGTTGCTAGTTATATATGTGGGTCTCATGTCAAAAGCTGGACTCTAAAATTAAAATATCGCGTTCACACATTAAAAATTTCCCGAAATTGACTGAAATTAGTTAGAGATGACTCGTTATAACATGCGGCAATATTACACAGATTATTGTAGTAAAATCAACATGTAGGTCCCACATACTTTATATTATTCAATCCAACTATTTATACTAATAAATGAGCTTAAGGCTTATTATCTGTGGATAATCCACTCTCCGTACCCTCCCTATCCATTTGTATTGGATAAAAAAATTATACATACCCTACCCAACCAAATGAGATGGGTAAAGATTTGATCGAATATGGATTATGGTACATTGGTACTCCTTCCATTCCCAAAAGAATGTAATTCCGGAACAGTATCATGTTTTACTATATCATATTTGATCAATTATAGATAAAAAAATATAAATATTTATAATATAAATAAATATCATTAGATTAATACGAAAGGTAGTTTTATAATAAATTAATTTAGAGCCATAAATATAAATATTATTTACTAGAAACTTGTTCAAACATAAAGCACTCAAAGTGGCATACAACCTATAGTTGTTTTTTTTTTGTAGGGATAGAGGTAGTACCCACCAACACATATTACCCTGTTCGCTGGTATGAAATTTGGCTGAAACTGACTGAAAAGACTATTTTGACTGAATTGTTGTGAGAGAAAAATATTGTTCTAATAAAAAAAAGAAGTCGAACAAGTCAAATATGGGGTAAGCTGAACACAGCCATAGATGGGAGCAGAACTATTATCTGATTGTTCAGCCCAAACGAGCCGTAGAGGACCTGATGAGTGTTATTCAGGAACATGATTTTGACCTGTAACCTGTTGCTGGCACATGCTTCTCTGACCACATGTCCGTCCTCCCGGAGATTTTAATTCAGATGAGAGTCTAATCGTGGTTGTGGCTCGTGCAAACACCCTCCGCTCCGCAGCGACGACGGTTAGTTCGAACTTCCAAACGCAGTTGGTCAGTTGGATGTTGCTCTGTAACATCCTCCAGCAGGTGCATGCCGGCATGTACGTCAACCATAACACCTGACGGCGTGTTTTCTTTTTTTTTCCCCAAAAGTGAAGGGGATTATATTAAAACTCGGCACAATACATGTTCAAATTACACGAGACAAAAATCTAAAATAAAAAAAAAACATAATATTCTGTCTAGTTTCTTCTCTCCAATGGCTTCATTCGAACACCGAAGACAAAATGTAGTCTTTATGCTAAATCTAACGACCAACCAAAAATAATAAACATGTCGCAAGATCCAACGCTTTGGAACAAGTCCAAAACGCATCTGAATTGATGAAAGAATATCGGCAGTCGCATAATTGGGTACAACATATAATGCAGATACATTATCTCCAAACCTTGATTTTCTCTCCGCGACCATCGATTAAGAGATCGATAACCCAGAGTAGTTGTCATTGTTGGGAGCGCTCAGAAGCACCCGTCCCCTTACAGATAAAGGCCACAAATTGGATGTTTGCCGATGAAATCAACGCCTACAATGGCAATCTCGTCGTGACAATCACCGAAGTCATCGCAGGAAACACTATCCCGACCGAAAATCATCTGATTTCGCCAGAAGATTTATTTGTACTAAACCCTAAGCAACTACTCCCTCCGTCCCAAGCAAAATAGGTGATGTTCTGTGATTCAAAATCTGTCTCAGAAAAAATGATGTTCTAAGATTTAGACATACTTTTGGCCCAAAGAAGAATCTGTTGACTCATGCATGCGCAACAAATCCGGTACCAAATTACTAATTGAAATGCGCTATTGTTGGTTGCCTCTTGCGGATCTATGCATGCTTGCATGCAGCGCATCTTAATTACCGATTTTTTAGCTCTTTTTTTGAAAAAAAATCACAAATATGCTCCTAGAGATAAGATTTCAAAATCTAGACCCTTAGCTCGGCGCCATCGTTGCTGGCGCCGAGCTCTTGGGCTCGACGCAGACACGACGGTGACATGACAGGCAGCTCGGCGCCGTAGATCTTGGCGCCGCGCGCGGTGCCATAGATCTTGGCGCCATAGATCTTAGCGCCGAGCTCGGCGCCGTTCTTACTGGCGCTAAGCCTGTCTTACGTATGGGTCCTCCTTTCCTTTCTCTCTTGCTCTCCCTCTCTCTCGCACCGCCAGCGCCCGCTCGAACCAGCGCACCACCGCCTCCGCCCGCTCCCGCGCCCGTGCCCTCTCCCATGCCCGGCCGCCTGCGCCCATGCCCTCGGCCGCGGCCACGCCGGCCACTGCGCCGGTGCGGTGCCCCACGCCCGAGCCACGCCCACGCCGTGCCGCCCACGCCCGCCCGCCATGCCGTGCCGCCCGTGCCCGCGCCCGCCTTGACCGCGCTGCGCCACGCCGGCGCCGTGCACGCCATGCCTTGACCATGCCGTGGCCACGCCGCGCTCGCGCCGTGCCTCCCGTGCCCACCGTGCCGTGCCGCCTATGCCCACCGTTCCGGCCTCACCGCGTGGAGCGCCGGCCATCCCACGCCTGCCGCGTGCCACCGTCGTCCCCGGTCCCTGTAGCTCCTGGTCGTGCCACCGTTGGCTCGGCTCATCAGCCTCACCCACGCCTGGCGTCCGCTGTGACTCTATCGACGTCCTCTGCGACTCGAGGATGCATGTGGTTATCCTCCAAGATTTTAAATGCACTTGTGGTAAACCAAGACAGTACCACTTTTTATGTTCTCAATTGGTGGCAGCAGCTAGGCATCACAACTATAATATCAAGAGCAGGATACCTCACGAGTTCAGTATCGACACGCTTATGCACACGTGGAGCCCCCACTTCGTTCCTTTCTGGGACCCTAGAGAGTGGCCTCCATATGATGGGCCAAAGTACATTACGGATTCAGCTTACCGTTGGAACTAGCGTGGATCAAGGAAGAGGACGAGGCACAGGATGGTTATGGATTAGATACCCGAAAGAACGAGGCATGGGAGAGGAACCCCATTTCTTACTGACCCCGAGCAGTACGAGTGCGGCAAGTGTGGTAGACTTGGCCACAATTCACGCAGTTGCCATTGACAGATTAGTGAGGTGCGACTATTGGTTGTTTACATTATTTCATATTTGTCGTATTCATTTAATTAATTATGCATGTCTCAATTTATGTATGTAATTGTGTCAATTACTTGTACATTTCTAAGTTCATGTTTTATTGTATATTGAATTTCTAATTCATTGACTTTTTTGTAGGATGGCACAATTCCACCTGCTCGACCCGACGTACGAGGCGACCCACCGAGGACGTCTCATAGCGGAGGGCCAGGTAATAATCTATACGTTTTGTTCAAATTTTTGTGAGCATACATGTGTTCATGAAGTAACAGGAGACTATGTTTTATTCCATGTAGGATCTTCTGCTCCTTCAACCTAGAACCCACAATGGGTTCTTGGACATGCAGTACGACGACAGGTACACACCTTTCCTGCAAAGAGCTGGCCTAGATGTTATCTCTTTTCAGGTTCGTCGTGGGTTGCCTAAGTTCATCTTAGCGGCCATAACTGCATTGGTTGACAGGTATTATCTTCAATCATTGCCTCCATTCATGGCCATTTGTTCATGCGCTTGCTTTTTTTTACATGTAATCTTGTTTTGTCTAAAATGTAGGTGACGGTCGGAGACTCACAGATTCCACCTACCTTTCAGGGAGATGATAGTCATGCTCCAGGACTGTCAGAAGATGCTAGGCCTGAGGATTCACGGCAACGCAGTCACCAGGCAGTGTAGGTCAGAAGGCTGGAGAGCACGAGTAGAGGCCTTCCTTGGGCGTGAGGTTGGCGAGCAAGGGGCTCGCACTTCTGGAGTTCTAATCTCCTGGCTCCGACAAGAGTTCGCACAGTGCCCCGAGGAGGCAGATAAGGAGACAGTTGGGTACTACTACAGGGTGTGGATCCTACACCTATTTGCCTATGTTCTCTTCCTCGATGCCACGGGTAACACTACGTCATGGATGTGGGTCCACTACCTCAGTGATTGGGACCAGGCAGGTCAGTACAGCTGGGGCTCTGCGGTCTTGGGTTTTCTTTACCGGTAGCTGTGCGAGGAGTGTCGTCGGACTTCGTCCACAGCATCACTTGGTGGATGCGTGTACCTGCTTTAGTTGTGGATGTGGGCTCATCTACCAGTTGGCCGTCTCGAGGTTCTGGCTCATCGTGAGTGGTTCCCAGGTCAGCCTCCACATCGGCAGCCGACGTGGGCATACCTTTGGGACCAGGTTAGGGTTCCACACGCGAGGTTACAGTGGGCGTACATTGAGTTCACGAACGAGCTAGACACGCTCATGGCATCTAGTGTAAGTAAATTTTATTTCCCATGCTGGTTTGAAATGGTTTAGTATATCATCTAACATCTTGTTTGGACATGTTGCATGTGTCGTGGGAGCCGTACGATGGAGAGGGGACACTTCCTTTTCATTTGAGCAACATGTGCGGGTTCGACGATGACTTCTATAGGATGAGGTGCCCTCTAATCTATTTCTATGCTGTTGAGTTCCACCTGCTAGATAGAGTTGCACGCCAATTTGGAGTGAGATAGCTTTGGCCAACGGCTCCATTCTCGACTAGCGTTGACTTACACAAGTAAGTGTTTTGCTATTTCAAATATCTCGTGATGGTCTATTTCCATTAATATGGTGACATGTACATGGATTCAAGTAATGATGACATACGTGCAGGTTGGATCGTTAGAAGAACAAAAAGATTTTTGATTGGGAGAAGCACCACCAGTACTACATTGAGCAATGGGAGGAGATGCACGACAACATGGACAATAACAATGAGCCGCACACGAACCATGAGTTTAGGCAGTACCAAGCTTGGTACCAACGTGTGACACATTGCAGGCTGAGGCTACAATGGATAGAAGATGACTACGCTGACATCGAGTCCTCCGACGATGAAGACACGGCGTACGACCAATCTACTCATGCAGGAAGGCAGGTGGAGGTAGGACCAATCTTGGATAGAGTGATAAGTCAATTGTCTTATTTTTCTACGTTAAGTTGCATACCAATACATTATGCGTTAGAGGTATCTATTTTAGTTAGTGCCACCTTCGAGCTACAGAATCCTTATAATACGTTAGATTCTTGTACAAAAGAAAACAAAACATGTTGCTATATGTTCAGAAGTATTATTACTGAGAACTTTGTTGCAGGGCAATACCCTCAAATGCTCCATTGAAGACATTGAGCGCTTTCATCTGAGAGTCAGGGACGACGACACGTGTAGCTTCCCAAATGTAAGATTCAAAATATTCTTTCAAACATATTATTAATACGTTAGATTCTTTCAGTTAACATAATTTTGTATAATAGAGGCTGTCATGTTGGCTACGCCATGCGGCTGCTCGTTGTGGTTGTAGGATAGACACGACGCAAGACGTGTATGTTGTTTCCACAGGCAGAGGAGGCTTAGGTTCCTCTAGCCAAGCAGCTATAGGGGACGAGGACGAGTACGACGACGACGACGATGTGGACCAGAGGCATGAGGAGCTTGGCCCCTCTCAGCTCCAGGATGCTCCCTCGACTCAGCCTACACAGCCTCCAAGCACTAGGCGACGCCATCCACCTGACCCTTAAACTCCAGATACCAGCGCTCTTGGTCACAAGGGTAAGGGTAAGACTAGGAGGTAGTGAGGGTTTATGATAGATGTTAGTATGTACTATTATGGATTTTGTAGTTACTTTCCTATAACTATTTGGGATTGTATGGACATTATGGACTATTTGGACTATACAAGACATGTTATGTTGATTGTGATGTTCGTTGTGGTTGCATTGTGCTCTTTGGACGATTAAATGTTTGGATTATATAATGATGTCTCTGTTTGTAACTATGAATGCTCCTGAAACAAGGGAAACTCTTGCGAAATTTTTCCATGAATCATTAATTATACTACACTGCTAAAAAGGTACAAATGTAGTACATAGATTAAATGTAAATTCATTAGAACATGTATAGTCCAATCATATCGTACAGATGCTTTGTAGATGAATCTAGGCTTTTCAGTAACAGTGAACGAATCTAGGCTTTTCAGACAATGAAAATAGACTTTTTAGTTACAAGGACGAGAAGTACGATGACAACAGTGATTTATCACTTCACTTATATATTACACCTATAGCATCTAGGCTTTTCAGTAACAGCGAACGAATCTAGGCTTTTCAGACAATGAAAATAGACTTTTTAGTTACAAGGACGAGGAGTACTATGACAGCAGCGATATATCACTTCACTTACATAGTACACCTATAGGATGGTGTCTCCAGGGGTCGATCGACCCCTAGGGTCGACCGACCCACCTATAGGCTCGCCTTGGGCCCAACCTTGACCAAGTGCTTGTTACCACCTCTCCAACCTCCGTGGCATGTGTATTCCGGAAGAATTGTACAGAGGAATGGCGGTTTGCTCAAGATAGGAAGGCATGCAAGGAAGCACAACTCAACTCCATCTCCACCATCCAACTTATGACTGTTTGATCCAAGGGCTGAGGTGAAGAGGCACACGGATCGCTGACATGGCACATTGAGAGGCCTCCATTCCTACTCTCAACCTATAAATAACCCCTCACTCCCTCTCATTCACACACACAACAAGAAAGAAGAACACTCCTCAGTATTTTTTTTCATTGAAGCACCAATGTCTGGAGGGTCATCCAAAGGGAGAGGAAAGGGGAAGGGAACTGCCATTATATGGGAGGGTTCTCTTGGTCCCGATTTCTTTGAGGAAGCTCTTTATGAGAGGTTCTCAGTTGAGAGCAAAAATGATTTCACCAAAGAGGCACCACTGAGAGGATACGATAAACGGAAAGAAGAGTGGCCTAGTGTGGATGTTCACCAAGGGAATAGATGGAGGTCGTCGTTTCTTCAAATGCCCGCGAGCATGAGTAATTGCTATTACTATTTGTTTCTTCAATATGTTTCTCTTCTATACAACTTACATGACATACTTATTGCAGTCTTCCTTGGCCGAAGAAAACTGTGGGTTCACTAGGTGGGTCGATCCTCAATCTATTTATCCGCATGTGGAATACATCTACTACCTGCAGGACCGTATCTTCGATCTAGAAAGAGAAGTTAGCAGCGGTTACAAGGACGACGAACAGGACGACAACAACAATGGTGCTGATTGACAGGAGGCACTCTGCAATGATCCATATTGCACCTGCCTTAACCACAAGAACAAAAGGCCTCCGCCATCACCCCCGCCACCACTACCACCAACAATGGGAGGCTATTGTAGAGAAGGTGCAACACAATTTGCTATGTGGCCACACTACTAGGATAACCCTATCTTAGTCACATGTCACATCCATGTGTTTGTTGTTTGGTTTAATTATCTAAGGCATGTTAGGTTTAGTCGAAGGAACTATGTACCCTAGTTCGGTACATGTTCTCATATGTCATTTCATGTATTTTGTGTGTTGAATTATATAATTCCCTACTTCGTTAGGTTGTTTTTGCAGCACGTGATCACATTTCACTACGTCCGTAGCATTATACTGAATATTATGACCACAAATAATTAAACAACACAATAATAATAGAAGTACGTGCCGACAATAGACAACATTGTTCATGAATAAACTATAGAACTAGCAAGTCATGAAGACTACTGAGTGCAACGAGGCCACTTTCTCTTTCTCAGGGCATCGGGATTCTCCTCCATCGCTTCTTTCGCTCGACGTGCACGCTCAAGCTTCTTCGCCCTCTCCTCCTTGTACGTAGCAACACGCCATCTTTCCTCCTCTTCTTTGTGCTCCTTTTTTGCAGCCTCCTCTCCACATCTCTTCTCCATCATCTCCTTGTCCTCTGCCTCCCACCGTAATAGTTTCTGCATCCATTCCTTGTCTTTAGGCTTGATCTCCATGTTGATCCACTGCTCAAAACCACAGAGCGGTGGAGGGGTCTGCAAAAAATGCAATTGTTATAAAACAAAAAAATCATGCAAGATGTCATATGACATAAACATCAATTCCTCACCATCTTGTTAATGCGGCGCTGACGAAGTGTATGCTCAAACGTAAAATTGGAACACATCCAATACCTCTGCCTATACGTGTCCTCTTCATCGAACTTGGGTACCTTGCAAGGATCGCCACAAAAGCATATGGGCACTGGAACACCACTAGGCAGAGGCAATGGGTCGAAGGCATTTCCGGTCATCCGACCATAACTACAATTTAGCCATTTTCGTTCTAAGAACCGAAAGCAATTAATATTAAACCCTAAACCTAGGGTTTCCTATTTGATGCACAACAATGAACCCATAATATAACACCATGCGCTGAGGTTACCTTGGTTTACTAGCTTTTCCACGCCTTGGCATCCTACGATTGTATAATACAAATATTAAAAATTGCATAAAATCCTAAGTAATGACGATTCTTAGGTTGAAAAATCCTACTAATATATATCGAGTCGGTGTGAAAAAAAAAACTAGGAGGGGAGCGAGGATACCTTGCTCTCGAAGATCTACGGATTAAATCAAAGTTTCGAAGGTCCAATATGCTGATTCGTGAGGTAGGGCGAAGTAGTGAGAGAAAAAAACCCGAGAGGGAGGAAAAAGAAGAGTAAGAAGGCTCGGGCAGGAAGGTTCGGGGCAGGGTTAAAATACCACCTCGGCACCAAGATCTATGGCGCCGAGCTCGGCGCCAAGATCTACGGCGCTGAGCTACCTGCCATGTCACCGCCACGTCTGCGTCGAGCCCAAGAGCTTGGCGCCAGCAACGATGGTGTCGAGACGTGTAAGAACGCTGGCGCCGAGTTAAGGGTCTAAATTTTAAAATCTTACCTCCAGCTGCATATTTGTGAAAACTTTTTAAAAAAAAAGCTAAAAAATAAAAATTTCAGTCTTAATTAGAATGTAAACCGTGCAACATCGCTACTTTTAAGGGTAACAATCCAAGGATATTAGAGATATTTATCTTCTTCACTAATCTTTCTAAAAAATTACAGAACATCACGGAGGGAGTAGATATAAAACTTCGAGAAAAGGGATATGTCATTTCCCCTTCTTGTCTCCGACTGATGCACCAGAAAGAAAGGAGAGGGCATCTAGGCGCGGCGGTGGTAGCGAGGAAAAAGCGGAGGCCGGCGGCGTCTCAGTGGCGGCGGCTCATGAAACAGTTTCACCTGACGGCGTGTTTTCAGTTCAGTTGAATTCTGAATTCAGTCCTTGGATGTCTTAATGCGAAACTTGAAACCCAAAACCAGATTCCAATGTACTTATCCTACTGCAGCGGGAGCGTTCAGATACAAGCAAGCATACAACCTACCTGTGCCGTAGCCCAATCAACCAGATTCCAATGTATATATCCTGGGACTGGCAGCCTGGACGCCGAGGTTCTGTTCTGAATTCTTTTCTTGGGTGCGCGCGGTCGCTTTCGGATTGCGTGGGCGAAAGGCGAATAATAAACAAGTTCCATGGATGGAAGCATCGATCGGGCGTTGGGACAAACAAAACAAGGAATCGAAGGTTGCAATTGGAATAGAATATGTACGCGCGCCGGGGCGGTCCAAACGCAAGCGAAGCGCCGCCAAAAATTGCGACATGGTTCACGTCAAGACTCAGCATGTCTTATATGTTAGTTTCGTCCTATATATAATTCAGAGGCAGAGGCAGGGGCAGGGGCAGAGGCAGGGCTTACAAACAATTCAGAGCCAAAGATTGTAACATCTACTATCAAGTTCCATGTTTATCTCAGTTTCGAAGGCCTGCATCTGCATGTGCCGTCCTGTAAACATCTAGGTATAAGAGATTAATATATACGTGGTCTATCACCATGAGCAGACATCCGGTAAGACCATAATCCAGTATTCTACCAGTGTCATCTTGGCGTCTGTTCCATGGAGATGGAGGTGTCCCCTCATTGCATACAGATCGATTTACAGTACTCAATTTGTGCTAATATATCACTCTAATCAATACAAGCTTCTATTCAACATTATTCTACACGCCACTTGCAATGTGGCAAGACGACAACATGTAACTGATCACAAGATTCTGTTCATTCTCCAACTCCCAGCTCGCTTGCGGACTTGCGGTGAAGGCAGCAAGTCAACCAAGTTAGCAGAACCTGATCTAGTCTATGTCTATCCAAGGTCGGTCAGATGCAATTACTTCTAAGAATAGCTTGGCTGCCAAATTTGAGTGGTTCCGAGTTCGTCTAAATACACATTATTTTTTGATAGTGGAGCTATCCAAAACTTGCATCCCCTCTAGATCTCTCTCTTCCACAGAAGTTTCCCTATATCCCGGTCCCCTAATTTAAAACATGACGCGTAAACAATCTAGGCTACCTTCAGTCCTAAATTAGTGCTTCGTCTATCTTGAAATAAATACAGAGTGTATAAGTAATTTGAGAACTAAGTACTCACTAATTAGTTAGTTTGGTTGTCAACTTGATTAATTTTCTAGTAGTGCATAGTTTAAAAGGCATGCATATATTTCATTGATTTCGACTATCAATTACATGCAAGATGGTGTTTAAAAGGCAGTCTGACACGGATATGGTTGAATATTCCATAATTTTTTTAGAAAAAAAAGGTTTCCCCGCTTTATTATGCATAAAGCGATCATAAGCATCCAAGTTCAAAGCGTATGTGCGCCCGCCAGAACACAAACCTAAAGGTCAATCACATTACAGTCTTGCACAACGTCGACGACAGACAACTGGAAATCACTCTCAGATCTTGTTGGATTCACAACGGTATAGTCCAGCTCCGAAGATTGGGTAGTCAATCATCCCGAACTTGATATTTGCATCTCCCTGGTATCCTCCCAGCAGATCGCCAGAGGCTTCAATGCCTGGACCTCCAGTTGTGTGGCCAGCTCCTCCACGCGCTCTCCAACCTCCTGCTTGAACATGGGCATCCACCTTCGCAACATTCTTACTATCCACACCAGCACCTGCTTCTCGCTTCTCCATCTTGTTCCCTGAAAACACAAATCATTACGTAATTTCCATAAGCACCACAGGACCACTGCACAGATTATGTTGTTAACGTTATGATGCTTATTGGCAAGCCAACGAGACGCCATTGTTTCATAATTGCAATCATCAGACAAATTCAACATTGTTAAAACAATATGCCATATACGCTTAGCCACGTAACACTGAAATAAGAGGTGGTCAACCGACTCTTTTTCAACATAGAACACACAAGATTGATCTAGTACCTCTCTCCGTTTAGTCAGATTATCCCTTGTCAAATGTCTGTTTTTGGATAAAAGCCACAAAAAAATCTGTACTCTAGGTGGATGTGTAGCTTCCAAACGGTGTGAACATAAGTAGGGATCACTCCCCTATGATTAACAACTGCATATAAGGATTGTACTGAGTACTTTCCATTGGAACTATAACCCCAGATTATCTGATCTTCATCATCTATAAAGGCTATATTTTCTGTCACTTCTAAAAACTCATACCACAACAGCATATATTAACCTTTCAGAAACAGATTTTCTAAAAGTAAGTTTTAAAACTTCCCCATCCTAGACCTATGCTATAGTTTTACCATGCTGCTTATTAATGATGTAAAGAGGCTAATATTGGATAGCTAAACTTGAATTGCCAAACCAGTTGTCCTCCCAAAAACGAATTTTGTTCCCATTTCCAACTTTCCATAAGCACCATAGAACTCCTTTCCAGAAAGGAGAGACATTGATATCAGAACAACATAGCAAGTTTGGTTTCTCAGTTTTGTATTTTATAATCTACAATTTGCCTCCAAATGGAGGTAGAGTTCAAATGGTATCTAAAGATCCATGAGCTCAACAAACAAAGGTTGAGATTCCTCAAATCTGGGATACCAAGACCCCTCCCCCCCCCCCCCCCCCCCCCCCCCCCCCCCCCCAATTCTTTTTTCTGAGCTATTAGTTGCCAATTCACCAAATGGTATTTATGATTTGTCTCATTATTATTCCACAGGAAATGTTCCATTTGAGAATTTATCAATTCAATGGCTCATTTGGGAAACTTTATAATAGACAAAAGATAAATTGGTATGCTAGCTAGCAAGCCTTAAGCAAGGTTAGCCTCCCAGCTTAGGACAGTAATCTGCCCTTCCAGCATGCAATCCTCTTAATAACCTTATCCACTATAGGCTGTAAATCTTCTCTCTTCATTGATTTCGATTATTATGGTTCCTTGTCACTATTTTCACTCTAGCGGCATCAAGGAAGGAGCTTTCCTCACCTCGAGAGCTGTTGCCCAATCCATCTGATTGGGTGGGACCTCACACATGCGCGGGGGAGGGGGAGCAACACAGAGGATAGAGCGGCCCCAAGGGGAGTGGTGTGCGTGGGATGGAAGAGGGATGTGCATTGACAGACATCCTATATATGGAAGAGAGATGTCTGACGATGCGCATCTTGCTCAAGAGTGACGCGTAGTGACGGCCTCTAGGAGCAAATTGAGATCATTTTGCGGAGAAAAAAGTTACAGACATGTAAAAATAAAAATAACGTAAAAACATAGATAGGGGATCAACCTGTTACCCTGGATTTGATGGAGAGTGAAGATAATTTTGGATGTCACAACACAAAACAATTGATTTAGGAGAACAGCTGGAGGAAGATTTTGCTGCTAATAAATTCTTCGATTCACTACTATATAAATGGTTTTCACTAACGTTATTTCCACCGTCAACTCTATTAAAACCTACCACTAGTTTGTGGCTGAACCAGCAATGAAAAATAGGTTTCGCTACTGGTTCAATATATAAACCGGTGGTAAAAACCGGCCTTATAAGTACATACACGTGAAACCCTAGCTGTCGACTCTCTCTTCTCTCACTCACCCACCTCTCTCTCTCTCTCTCTCTCTCTCTCTCTCTCTCTCTCTCTCTCTCTCTCTCTCTCTCTCTCTCTCTCTAGGCATGGCACCCCGGTCTAGATCTGCATGAGGGTGGCACCTGTCTGCCGAGATCCGAAGATGACGAGTGGCGAGCTTAGTGGTGGCGGTGCGGACGGTGGGCAAGGTATTGGCGTGAGCTCTGCATGTGACACGGCGTGGTTGGGCGCAGACGTCAGCCATGCTTTTTATTAGGTTTTCATCACTGATTTAAAACCAATGATAGTGAAGGTGGACATCATTGCCAACTATCACTGTCAACTCGCAAAACCGGTTGTGATATTGGTTTTAGAGCCGGCTGTGAATGATGATGAACTATCTATAGTATTGATTTGACCATAAGAGATTGGATATGCTAACATCTTTTATCCCCTGAGCATCTCTTCTTGATTAATTAGTTCATATTATGCATAGTGTCGGACAGTTGGTCGCTATAAATAAATATCATCAGACCTTGAGTTAGTATAAGTTTATAATCGGCATCAAACTATCGATCATTATATCTACTATATAGCATCTGATCATCGCCCCGATAAGTGGTCGGTTGTTATAGATTTATTAATACCGACGCCACTATCAAGGACTTATAGGAAGAGTTAGCATAGATCAACAACGACCGATCATAAGTTGCTAAAATGTTACCAACATATAAAGAGTCACTAAAGATGGGTTTTTGGTATAGTAGGCGTCGCATGTTATCGTGTAGACTCGTTACCACGAATAGAAATCTAGGGCCATTCATCTCAGGGCTTGTTTGGATGCACTCGTATTCACATCAATGCACGTGTGTTGGAGTGGATTGGGGTGAAATTAAACTAAACTCCATCTTAATCCACTCCCACACATATGGATTGATGTGGATACAAGAGCATCCAAAGAAGATCTCAAAGGAAAAAAATACCCAAAATAACAGCCATGCAACAGGATCAGATGAGGATGCCAAAATGGGGCACATCTAGTGTCAAAGAGCTAAAATATCAAGTTTTTAAAGATATTTTTTAAATACCAGATCATCATGTATTTTGGGATGGATGGATTCTTTTTTATGTTGATGGTGGAAATTTCTAAATTCTTACATGTATTTTACACAGCTTCTATTTGAGAACAATGAGAGTACTCTAGGATAAGAGACTTATGCCTTGTTTGGATTACTCTTCAGGAAGACATGCTCACTAGGCACCGATCCTAGGCATTTATTTTTGAGCACCTGAGGTGTTGATAAAGTAGGCAATTTCCATTCACAACATCAATGCACGTTTGTTGGAGTGGATTGGGATGAAATTAAACTAAGTTCCACCTTAATCCACTCCCACACATATGGATTGATGTGGGTACAAGAGCATCCAAACAAGATCTCAAGGAAAAATTACGCAAAATAACAGCCATGCGAGAGGACCTGACCTGACGAGGATGCCAAAATGGGGCACACCTAGTGTCAATCAAAGAGCTAAAAATATCAAGTTTTTAAAGATTTTTTAATACCAGGTCATCAAGTTTTTTGGGATGGATGGACTATTTTTTTTCGATGGTGGAAGTTTCTAAATTCTAACATGTATTTTTACACAGCTTCTATTTGAAAACAATGAGAGTACTCTACAATAAGAGACCTAGGCGCTGTTTGGATTGCTCTATAGGCAGACTTGCTCACTAGGCACCCGTCCCGGGTGTTCATTTCTGAGCACCTGGGGTGTTGAGAAAGTAGGTAATTTCAAGATTAATTTCAGAACATAAATCATGACATTCTTAGATACTAGCATGTATAAACTTGACATACTAGTTGAACCCCACAAAATTAATGTGAACAACAACATATTTGAATCAGTAGGCATGCTGAAATAACAAATCAAATCACGGTGAGCATAACTCTCAATTTGCAAATGAAGACATCGTGGTTGATGGTGAGAGATCGTCAATTAGTGGTGGAGCACCAGCGTCGTTGTTGAAGACGGGTCAAAGCAGCTAGCGACAGAGACGACGGTACGTGGCACCGCCAGAAGATGAGTCGTCGTGGAGATTGGGAGCGGTCGTGCGAAAGCATTTCCCAAAAACCTTATCATCCTCTTCCGGTGCAGGATCACAAGGACGAGGGTTTCAGAGACCTACTCTCCCAATCGCCAGTGCACGTAGGTGCTCGGGGTGGAGAGACTATGACAACGACGAAGTAGTAGAAAGAGGCAAAACCCTAACTCGAATATATAGATGCATTTAGGTTAGAGGAAATCCGGGACGATCTTGTGTCGCGATCACGATATAAATCGACTAGGATTCCAACTTGCAAACTTAAAGGCCAAGTAACCAAAAACTAAAGCTGCAAAAGCAAGCCACGCTCCGGCCCACAAGCATGTGTTCGCTCCCGCATGCACCCTTCGCCCTAGCTCAACGAGGCAAGAGTGTGGGTTTCCTTCTTCCTCCTCACATTAGACTTAGAGAGGTGGAGATGGTTTTCTTATATTTAATATGGCAACCACCATTTCAACTAGCAAGGTAGGACTAAAGGTTCTCACACTCCCTCATATATACACATGAATGGACCTATAAGATTTATTTAGAATTATTCAGAATTCCTATTGGGCCAAGCCCACAAATTCTAATATGAGATGTGAGAGTCAATGTGCCTGGGAGCCAAGTCGCATGCGAGGCTCCGAACCAAATAACCCCTTAGATCGAGTTTATATTTTCTCCACAACCTTAACTTTCCTTGAGCATATTTAAATATCTTATAGAAATCTGCAAAATAAGGATTTGGGCATTTGTAATTTATTATTAAAATGGGTATTGAACCTTTTATCTAGATAGCCTGGAAATATCAGTACATATGGTTTCATGATCAAGATGAGGTATTTCCGGACATGCCTATCCGGGGTAGTAGTAATTTCTGTCGAAGTATAGTTGCTAGAAGAGATATGCGTCTTCTGTAATGTGATTACTCTTTTGATTAGTTTGGTAACTAACAACCATCTCTCTGTTAGACAAGTATTTTATGAGTAGGTAGTCCCATGACTATATATTCGTCCTTATCTTTAATCGTTATGTCGTTGTGGCACTGAGATTTTTCAGATAAATGCCGGGCCGGCCTGTATAGCCCTATTAGTGCCAAGCAGAGTTAACTTTTGTCAAGGAGACGAAATCCTACCGGGAGAGTTTAGTTTTGTTGTGGCACACATCTCCAGACAAGGACTTGCAATCTTTCTGCATAGTAGCAGTATTCTATGGCCAAAACAAAAAAAAGCGTTAAAAAAGAAGAAATTAAGTTGCTGGCGATATCTGAGTAGAGCAAAGTCTGTGGCTAGACACTCTAGTCTGTGACTGCCTATGCATGGGCTCCTATTGCTTTGTATCATTAGTCATAAGTCTGTGCCATGTTCGCTTGGCTCAAAGGTCATGACTGAAAGTACCGTTGACTAATTTGTTGTGAAAGAAAAATACTATTCGTTAGCTAAAAAAGTACGACTTATAAGTCAAGCGAACAGGGCAAATGTTGACCCCAACATACCTAACCTTGTTTGAATGCGTATGTATTCATCTTAATTCACGTGTGTTGAAGTGGATTAGAATGGAATTAAACTAAGTTCCATCCAATCCACTCCAACACATGTAGATTGAAGTGGATACACATACATCAAACAAGGTCTAATAGAGATTCGAGTTAGGTAAACTAGGCTCCATAATATTGGCCATGTATTCTTCTATTATAAGTTTAAGAACGACCGCACTATATTCCTAATGTAGGTCAATAAATTATTAACACATCCTCCTCATTTTATATTTTTTTAAAAATGAATCAAAGAACAGAGCTGTCGATTATATAAAAAGAAGTAGCTCGGGCTGAATACGATAAAGTTTACAATAAACCAAAGGATCAAAACGGCGACGACAACAATAGCAAATAAAAAAAACCGCTAAGGGGTCAAAACGTCCTCGTTTTAATTTAAAATGAGTAGCAATCCTTTGTATCCTCTTAAGGCCTTATTTGGATGTAGTCGGATTCATATCAATCAATATATGTTGAGGTGTATTAGAGTAAAACTTAAACTAAATTTCATCTTAATTCTCCTCAACACATATGGATTGAGGTGAATCCGACAACTTCCAAATAAGGGCTAAACGGGCCTAGGAATGCAAACTGGTGGATTGAAAACTTACTCGTCACCTCAATTAGTCGTTAGCTTCGTACTCTGTAGCTCGTTTTGAAATCTTATACTAAGATGATTGAAGTGCATCGTCAGTTTTTATTACGAGTAAACATATTCTTGAGTTGCGACGGACGTTCAACTTGGTTGCGTGGTTATCTAGATGACTCGTGGCATGGAGATTTATTTAGCAATTATGACATGTGTTTCAATTCATCTATGAATCGAACTTTGTACTATGCCCAGACGTACGCTGCTCTAACCTGTATGTAGTTCCATTTTGTTTTAGGATCGAACTTTGCACCCTGAACACTTAACTCGTATGGGAAAGTGGCAGACTATAAAAACACTGCATATTCCAACTCATTTTGAAATAGGATTCGGCACACTGTTTGTATACGCTGCTCTAGCTTATACCAACACGAAAAAGATTGAGTCCGTTATGACCCATCAGACGGTTGTGAGCAACAAAGGACTGAGACCTTTCGGTCTTTATTAAAAGGGACGTGCTGGCGTCCGAACGTCCGACGGGTTAGGATTCCGTCGGACAGCCATTTCCCGCGCGTGTCTGCATAGCCTGTCCCCGTCTGCTAATTCGCCCTGCCCGTGTGCACATAGTGCCGTCGTCGCGTCCGTACGACTCGCTCACAATCCTCCATGTCCACTTTGATTCGACCCGCCCCCATCCGCACACCCTGCCCCCATCCATTCGCCCCGCCCCGTCATGCCCCCGACCGCCGGCCCCCAGCTCACCGCGCCCCATTCCTCAGCCCCTGTGCCGTGCCACCATCACTCCTCGCGTCACCTGACTCTCCGAACAGTATGAAACACTTGAATGCAACGTATGTCTAAAACTAAAACAGATGAAACATATACTTGCAACATATGTGTGAAAACATATGCAACATCCAGATAGAACACTTACAACTTGCAACATGAAAACACGTGTTGCAACGGAAGACTGGAACAGATAAAATATTTGGAACACACTGTTGCAACATATGTGTGAAACATATGCAACATTCAGATCAAAACGCTTGCAATGTATGTCTAGAACAGATGAAATATTTTTAACAAACTCTTGGAACATGTCTCTGAAGCACTTGCAACATATACAACATGTGCAACATCCCCGATCTACTTTTGCAACGTCTATATGAAACAACTGCAACATACCTCTGAAATGTCTGAAACACTTGAAACATATATTTGCAACATAGGGAAGGGAGAGCGTCTGTGCCGGTCAATTCCGGCTGTCAGGGTGGGAGCCGGGCGAATGGCGGCGCGCGAGCACCACTAGCATCCACACTAGTGGCGCGCGCGAGCACCACCAGCACAAGGCTTGGGTCGACTGGACGGGCGGCGCGCGTGATGAGCGGAGCGAGCACCAACGTGCGCGACGGGAGGGAGCGGGCAGCACGCCTGATAGGAAGGGGCAAGAGGCGCGTGCGAGGGGCGCGAGCGAGCGGCGACGGATGGGGCGTGCGGCAGCAGGGAGGGGAGTGCACGTCCGCGTCCAGGACAGGGCAGCAGGAGGAAGCAGAAGGGATAAGGATGGGTGATTTTTTTTAATAAACTCGCGGGGCAGAGCGATGGGCCTGCCGGAGTGTCCGACGATTTGCTTGTGTCGGACATAAGACATGTAGCATTACCGTTATTAATATTAAGAAGAGAAGATAGGAATATATAGATAAATTGGTTGGTAGTACAATGAAAATGGATGGACCAATCTAACCCACTTAGGCCCGTCGCGAAAACATGCAAGTGGAACTTGTGACTTGTCCAACCATACGAGGACTGCTCGTTTCCAGATAGGTCCAACTGTCCATAATGCACCACGGACAGAGAGGGTAACTAGCTAGAACTAGAACCAATTATGCAAGTTTGATATAGACATGCACCAGGGTCCAACGGAAGAAGCGAAACACGTAGGAGCGATCGCCGTGCAGCTGTCCTGCACTCGTAAGCCACTACTAGGTCATTTAACTGTGTGCATGTGTGGGAAAAGAAATGCAAACAGCCTGTTCGTTTCGGCTGAATTGGCTTATAAGCCATGGCTGAAAGTACTGCTGGCTGGTTTGGTGTGAGAGAAAAATATTGTTCAAATTGTGGATTATAAGCTAGATACGAGCGAATAAGCCGAAACGAACAGGCTAAAGTCTTTGCTCAACAACTCCATGTTTCAATTCCCAAAAAAATAAAAAGAAACAAAAAGCTTCAGGTTCAGTGATAATTGGCATGCGATCGATCAATCGTACTTAGCTTTGGATTGATAATTGTTGCATATCTATAACAATATTTAGTCTAGCTTTGGATTGATAATTGCTATGTGTGCATGCCTATATATAAAACATAATAAAAGAGTTCATTAGTTATAGCATCTCCACTGGATTCTCTTTTCTGAAATCTAAAGTAGGAGATTGAGAAAAGTGAATTGTAGTATATAAGGGATATGTGCTTCACTAGATTGAGAAAACATCATCCCCTTTATATGTGTGTAGGAACCGTAACACCTATGAGCGGGGAGGTAAATTAGGCTTTCTAAGACTACTTGGCCTCTAATTCTACTTATCAAAAGCTATGCAAGATATCTATCTATATGTGTATTAAAATTTTGCTAAGTATGTTGCTATCTTTATCAGAAAAGAATTACGCAACCTAGATTCCAATCCTATAGTAGCCTAACAAGCTAAACTACAAACGTAGGCACACAAGCATGTAACGTGCAGAAGCTTAAATGAGACAGAGAAGCAAACTCCTGTTGACGACGTTGATTTTTTCTCGAGGTATCGAGAAGCTCAGCTTTTCGCCTAATCCTGGTTGGAGCCCCTCGCAGGGATGCCCACGTGAGGGTCAACCTCTCAGTTGGGTAATTCCATGGATAGTCCGTGGTCCTTCTCCTGTGCAAGTGGGCCTCCGTGATGGTTCTCCCATACTGATCCCCGCCATCTTCACTATCGTGTTTCTAGCCAAAAAGTCGCTGGTCACACATCTCGTTTCATACATGCTCAGCGACCTCTCCACACATCAGAATGTCTCTCAAAGACAACAAGCTCCTAGTATATAGGCAATGGTGCACGCAAGCACCGGATGGTAAGAGTAGAAAAGCAATGTAATTTCTTCCCATAGCTTTCAGTTCAGAAATATTCATGAGGCTGCCAATTTAGTAAGAAAAGGGTGGCATGCCTTGCGCCAAGTTTTATTTTATACAGGAAAAGGAGGTGTGAACGACATCGCAAGCTGGCGGTACATTTGACAAGGCGTGTGAAGAGATGGCAGCCAAGTCCAAGGATTGTTCAATGCCCTGAACTAATCATAGGTTCGACTGTTTACACTCCCTTCACTCCAAACTACAAGTCTGTTTTGATTTTTCTAGATTCTTTGTTACTAATGTATTTTTGTTTTGTATCAGTCATAGTGTATATATCCAGGTATATAGCAAAAACAATATACCTAAAAAAACCAAAACGACTTGCGATTTGGAACGGAGAGAGTAACAGCTATAGGTTGCTGCACAATGTTTAGTGCACTGCTGTGTTCTCCATTTTTACTTTGATCTGTTTGATAACCTTTGAGTAATCATCAACTTGGCTTGGCCATTTGTGCAGCACATAAACACTTGCAATTAAAATGTCGTTCCGAGTTCAATATTGCCCATCAGAAGTTACAGAACTCATGATGCCGTTTAGCTAAAGCCATCGGTTGTCCAGTGTTCCAGATGACATGCATTACCATTGTTGAATAGCAAACACGGAAACACCTCAACATGCAGTGTCTCCACAACCAGCATTTCCTTTTTCTGCTCTCTCATAAATGGAAGAAGTGAATTTATGCTTTTTTTCCCCCTTTAACAGTACTGACAGGTACTTGAGGAAAACAGAGATGATTTATTGTGTCCGTGTTACCTGCTGGAATTGAAGATCGAGTCCGTGACAGAAGGCAAAAGCAACAGCTCAAATTCAGAAATTATGTTACCTCAGACTCATTTTCAGTATCTTCATTCTTTTGGCCTCAATTTACATTCCGCATGTCAATCACATGCATAAGTATACTTTCTCATTACCTCGGTATAGCTCCGTAAAATCGTCATCCATTCATAAGGAACTTCTCAAAGGCCCAGCTCAACCTTTGCTGACTGGGACTCCGGACTGGACCTATGCACTCGTCTAGCTCATGAAGTCATGACTCATTGTCTTGCCTCCTATTGAACTTATACCAGGTTACATATTTGTATGAATCTACCATGCTATCCCTATTTGGACAGGTCAGCTAGTACTCCGAAAGAAACAACGTAGAGAGGAGGGAGGGGGGGAGGCTTTACAGATCGATGTGACATCTACCATCTCTGTGTTATATATAAGACCTAGAAAGGTAGAAATTATTTATTTTGGCAGTGGACCATTGAAGCCTTCATTTCTTAGAAATCAACAGGAACCATTATACTCCCTCCATCTCTAAATAAATCAATTCCTAGACTTGTCTTGAGTCGAACTTTTTTTATATTTTGCCAGATTTATAGAAAAGAGCACAAATGTTTATGACACCAATTGAGTATATATATATATATATATATATATATATATATATATATATATATATATATATATATATATATATATATATATATATATATATATATATATATATATTATGGTGTATCTAATGATAACAATTTGGTTTCATAACTCTTGTGTTCTTTTCTATAAAATCAGGTCAAACTTAAAAAAAAGTTTGGCTTAAGATAACTCTAGGAATTGATTTATTCTGGGACAGAGGTAGTGTGTGCTAGTGCATGACGATACATCTAGACATACAGTATACCACTTCTATGCAAAATGCAAAGTACGCATAAACGAAAATACATTTTTCTCTATTCTATTGAAAACTACCAAGGAAAATTGCTCTACTGATTGCAGATGAAAATAGCCATTAATTTTGCAAATTACATAAAAATGAGTTCAGCCAAAGTTGTCACTGTTCATCGGCTAGTCCTTACATGGTAGAACAAGGAATGATACATATCAGTCCTTCAGAAGAATTGGGTACATTGTTTGTTAAAAGGAAGTTGGCACAGGCATGGAATGCTGATACATTTTATATGAAACACAGTTAGTTAATGTTACACCATGCATGCCAAGTGAATACATATAAATCATTGTTTGCTCCACAAAGAATACAACTTCTGGAATAATCTCAATAATGACCGACTATCCGGAATCTAAGGGTGGTTTACATCCGGAATCTAAGGGTGGTTTACATCAGACAAGCATGCATGGTTAACAGATTTCAAGAACAAAGGAATATGATGACCCAGCTACATCTTATAATAAGTTGCTCACCCTTGTCAATTGGTAACATAATAGTCAGCCACAACTATTTCAGAAATATTGAGGAACCACAATGAAATGGGAATAAAGAACATTATGATGTCATTACAAATGAATGTGCTTCTTACTTTTGACTTCCTTGCAGGTGATGCAGCTGTAGCCTCATGCTTGTTGACACCACTTGCAATAACTGATCAAGAAAAAAAAATAAGGATCATAATTTGCAACACGATAGTAGTAGATGAGGCACCTATATCACTCAATAAGGTAGCAATTCTTACAGAATTGGGTATGGTCACAAGAATGAAAAGAATGGGCACAAGGGCAATGGAAGAAGCAAGCCTTAATAGTTAAAACTGCTTGATCCCGTCAAAAAAATTCATGCCAACTACAATTGGTTAGTACAACAGCCTGTATTTACGCTGGTCAGTGCCATTGCTTTGCAATCTCCTCATCGAGGATTTGGCAAGCCTGCTGCCTAGAACTGTCATCCAGGGTTCTATTGCTCATCAGTAAACTGTGTAGTGCTCGCAGTTCATCACAATTAGCCCGCTGGAAGAGCCCCCTCAGTGCAATAAGCAATGGATCATGAGGTGGCATATTCTGATTGTCTCGATTCTCAGTTGTAACATGGGACCTTGATCGCCAGTACTCTGTACAGACGTGATCTCTGTCCCGAGCCTCAATTGCCTGCCATTAAATTCCAAAAAAATGTCAATTAGAACCATAAAAGAGCATTTCCATCATGTGTAACAGTGTGTTGCATAGAATGTCAAGTGAATGCCAAGCATTAATGCCACACCTGAACTATTGCTGGTGTTAACAACCCGAACATTTCATGACCATCAACTGATCCTGGAGGCTGTAGTGTAGGAAGGTTAGCTCTTCCCATATTGATCTGCCTCCTTATTTCCATATTGAGCCTTTCACGAACCATGTTCCAGCACTTGGTAGGAGAGATGTTTATGAAAATTTCACCAGGACAGTTTTCTACAGTCACCTGTAAATGCAATAAAATATCAAGACACTGAAGAACGGATATGTATAAATATATGGAAGGCACAAAAAACGAAAATTTACCATAAAAAGGGGTCCCTGCTGTCCAGCGTCCAATATTTCAGATATGTAGTATGTCATTTGTACTGGATCTACAACACTGAAGTATTTTACTCTGCTCTTAAACCCTGCATTTGCAAAGGGAAAACACGCTAAAAGAACATAGCAAAATATGGAACAAACTGCAGATGAAATTCAAATCTCTGAATGAAGGTATTCAGATAAGTAGATAACAATAAGGAAACATTCCAATAGCATGATAAAATCCAGAAGTGTTCACCCTGATATCATAAATGCTCAAGATGTCTAGAGGTATATCAATCTGCCAAAACAAACCTTTTGGGAAGATTGCTTGACTTGAGGACCACAACTTCCCAGATAGCACAACACCAATTTCTATAGGTTCAACAGAGCACTTGAATCTATGTACAATGTTAGCTATGCGAGGACCCTTCTGTGCAACTCCATTTCTGCTGTGATTTTCCAGAGCAGGCTGCACTATCATAGCTGAATGGCCCCTAGCTCTAACTTCCACACTGGATAGAGTATCAGATTGTCTTTGATGCCATCTCTCATTTAGTTGCTGATTACCAACGGTTGGATGCCCAAGATGGACACTGCCTGAACCAAAAACACCATATGAATTTTTCACAACTTGAGGATCTATGAGTTGCTTTGGAGCAGTGACACTACACAATGGTTCCTGAGACACATTTTGTGTTCTTGAAGCAGTATTGACAAACTGCTGGCTTGCAGTACGGGCCTGACTGCTATCTTTCTCAGTCATCACTGAGGTATTAGTTTCTGGTGTTAAGAATGTTTGATCTTTGTAAGAATGACATAGAGTTGCATTGAAGTCTGATAATGCCATCAACCTATGAGAATTGTCTAAGTTTTCCAGATCTGGCTTCATGTTAGCTCCATTATCAATCATTGACAGTGGCCTGTTATGATACTCCCTAAGTGTAAGTGAAGATGTACAGTCTCCAGTTTGGCAAGAGGTTTCTCTACTCTCTTTAAATACTGCCAAGACATGCGTACTTCTCACGGATTCACCTGAAGTAATTAAGGGTCTTGTCACAGCATTTGCAGGAAATGATTGACCAGAAGGAACCATCAAGCTTGGTGCTGCAACTTTGTGGCCTCCAATCCCTCCATTATGTTGTCGGCTGGTACCATTGCTGGTCGGACATGATAATTCATTCTTCACACATGGCTCCTTTAGCTGTGAGACATTTTCTGATTTTATCTGATTTGTCAAAGGACACGCATTATTTGCCTCCGAACTTATTTTAAGTAAATTCGTAACTGGACAACCTAAATCCAGTGTCTTATTTTCATTGTTTTTCTGTTCAGAGCTAACAGAAGAAGGAACCAACGATACTGTTGATGCCTGCGACATGTAGGACCGTCTTGGGCCATCAGTTAATCTGCGAACAGTCTTAGAATCTTGGACCTTTTCCCGTTTAACACACGAGCTCAAACTTAATCCAAGATCAGAGACACCCCATCTGTGAATGGCACTTAGCTTTCCCCCTAAAGCATCAGCTAAGATATTCAACTCATTGACATCATAACGAAATAGGAAAAACCTTTTGTTCCAATCACATGAGCAAAGCTGCTTTGCATGTACCAGGCAAGCATATTTCTCTGGGGAGCATGGACATCCAGAAGCTGAAAGATGCAGATCATAGTAGCACAATGCACATTCCCTATCAGTAGAATCAAATTCGGTATCCATTTTCCTAGATTGACATGGAGAGGATATATTTTGTCTTTGTGCCAACTCCATTTCAATTCGTACCTAAGTAGAGTGATTTAAAAAATATTAGATTCCACTGAAATTGAAACAACTGACACTAATTACGTAGTTATATATTGTGGCTGGCATTTACCTTCAGTGACTTGCATATTGTGCTATCAGGTCCACATATGCTTTTCCACCTCAAGTTATCAGCAGAATTTCTCTTGAGAAATAGGACCTCCCATTGAGCTCTTATTGCTTCCCTTGCAGCCCCAAGCAACAGCTTATCATGGGAGATAGTTATTTTCCGAGCTTGTTCACGATAAAGCTCAACAGCATTTTGTCCAACTGGCAACCAATCAATGGGTGCCACATTAACAGCTTCTGCACAATTGAAGCCACAATTAAAACCAGCATGGTATGCCCGTGGGAATGTCAGGACAAACTCTCCCTCATGCTGAACACAACGGTAGACTGGTACTCCTTCAGATTTAAGCAATGATGGTGAAAACTGAGTAACCTGCAGAAGGAATTAGCATTTTCATTTAGGAATATATCTGATTGTAACTTGCATATACGAGGGAAGTAGAGTTTGAAATGCCTAAGAAGTGCAAAAACATAGTCACAGAATAGCCACATAAGTATAATCCATAGTTAACCATTATCTAGGGAAGCTTTATACCTGAAACTATTGTTTGAGAAAAAAATCACCAAGAGAGAAAACTTACTAGGTTGTGAAGCAAATCAGGTTGCTCCTCAAACAACTCAGGAAGATGTTTCCTCATTGCAGCCTCCAAATTCACAGCATCCTTTCCCGGAACTCCATACCACATCTTTGGAGCACCCCAATGCATGTAGTTCAGTGAGTACAAATGATGATCTTCAACATGCTGTCAACAAGCACAATTCAAATCAGTGAAATATCTCAGGATGGATACCATAAGTCCATAATAAAGCTTCCATAATCAATGACATCAATCACAAACTATGAAACTAAAGAGAATATCACAAGCATCTTACCCAGCAGAAAGATGAAAAACACATGCCTACATAAACCCAAGGCACTAAAACACCAGAAATGTCGCCACCTTCAAAAGAAAGAACTGAACCTTGTAGTCTAGGCAAGTTATTTAGATTCCACCCAGATTGTGCATATTTATCCTCATCAGATTTCATTTCAGGACATAACTTTGGAAACCCGCTGCCAAAAGTTCCAGTCTCCAAATCGGCACCATATATTACCTATATGAGAATGGATTTTCTGATCAGTTAAAAAGTAGCATAACTAGTCCTGTATATGTAAACACAGACGCTACCAAGTAAGATATCACATGCAAGTGCTATGACTATTTAGAGCTACATGCATGTCAGAAATCATATACAGCAGTAAGAGCTTAACTGCAAACTAAACAAGAAATTCTCTAACACGGCCATTATTGGAAAATGTCAAAAATCCAGGACTGACACAATTGCATTAAGCTTAAATTGCAATGGGAATAGATACTACTCTTTGCTAAGTTTTTTTATACCTCTATCTCTTCTGTTGGCCTTTCAACTATGCGCCAATACTCGCCTTCGATATCTTCCACTGACGGTGGTGAATCTCTGCATTTATCTTTCATAAAATACTGATCACTGAAGTCATCTGCATACTTTTGAAACATCTGTAGTGTGAACTCTGGTCCTGGTTCAAATCCAAATCTCTCTTGGTTTTGCTGCATTCCAATTTGATTGTGATTGATTTCTTCAGTCTCTGAAATCTTTCTACGCTTCTTCATCATTCCACCTCTTCTGCTCTTCTTGGACGATTTACGATTTTGGAGCTTGTCAACCTTCTGTACCCGAGTAGAAAATTTTGAGCATTCCCAAATGTTTTTCTCTTTAAGAAGGCATGGAGGCTTCCATGAAGCTGGTGGAACAATACGGCATAACCCATATGGTTCTGCTGTTGGGCGGATACTCTCAATGTATTTTAAGGTGTCCTGGAATTCCTGATCCATAAGAAGATATCGTAAGATTAGTGTATGCAAAAACAAATTCAGTGCAGTGAAAGTACTGATACAATACAATGTGGCAACAAACCTCCTCGGTAGGATAGTAAACAGGAGCCTCATCAAGAACAGGCCTACGTGCACCAGATGGATTCCATCTTGCAATAACCTGAATGATGTGATGTGATATAAGCAACACAACAACACCTTTGTGGACACTATCCATCAATTTTCAGAATTACACAAACCTTTTGACAATCGGCACATTCTGGACATCCTCGAAGTACTCCTTTAGGGAATTGTTGTCTATGTTTCACTGAACTTACACCCTATCCATAGAGTTGAGCAATATTGTGCGAGGCATTAACATCATGATAAAATTCAGGTAACTGGTGAAGAAATAAGGATGGAATAGTAAATTAAGTGAAACCTTGTCTGCTACTTCAGCATCAGAATCTTCATATGCAATCTGATCAAAGCGACTATAATCTATTGGAGGTCTATTGCGCAGTGATTTCCTACAGGTATTGCTCCCAGAAATACTGCAACCTGCGTCACTCTTGCGATCCACTGAACTGGATAGATATTCCAAAATTTCCACATCGTCGTCGATGCTCTGTAATGCTAAAACAGAACTAGAATGAGCATCAGCAGGTTTAACATCGTTTCCCCATGATGCCGGGGCAGCAAAAGGTCCAAATCCAGGTGGAATCGAGGGTTCGGGGTCCTCAATGACTGTGGCTGCAATGCCTTCTGTTCCCATCATTGCTAAAAACAAATGAAAGAGACTTTGATCAGCACAGCACGAAATGCATTATATCTAAGCTGAATAGAACTGACCATACAAAAATGCGCTACAACTACATATACTGATTCTTCAAGCAACTTGCTGCAATAAATACCATAAGATTAAAAGAACAAGCCCACACAGCAACAAAAGAGCACAGTCATGATCAAGCAACCTAGTTCAACATCATGAAAACAGATCTGAAACAAAAGGTGGAAAGGAACTAAGAGCAGCATCTTGACACAGTTGCAGACCACTTAGTTCCCATCTCAAAATGTTTTGTTATATTGCACTACATGTCTTATAATCTATACTACTCACTCAAAAGTATATGCTTAACAGCATAACTATAGTATAATAACTAGATCCACCAGTATCATAAGTTCCAGATCATCTCCACAGCAAATCCAGAAGAGCACCAATCAAGCATCATTCCTCAAGGATGTAACACAACCAATCAATATTGACTCCACACCAACATACTAACTTCTAGATCATCTACAGGCAAATCCAGGAAACCACCACCCAAGCATCACCACAAGGGATCAGAATGCAAGTAATCAGATCGCTCAGAGAAGAAGCAATCAAGCAGCAGGCAGCTGCCTCCCGGATGATCCAGCAGTGGATCTAGGGTTCGTTGGCCGTACTACGCGGTGCTGGTGATGCCTAGTGACGATCGAGCCGTTCGGAGGAGGGGACGGCCGCGGGGCGGTGGAGGAGGTACCTGAGAGAGCATGGAGGCGCAAGGCGGCGGGGGAAGCAACCGGTGACGACGGATGAGGACGAGGCTCGAGGGAGTCAGCTGTGTCGGGGACTCCGGGTTAGGTCGCGAGTATGCAGTGTGTTCGTTTGGGCTGTGGCTGGTTTACGATTGGAACAGTATTTTTTCTCTCACACAAATCAGTCAGTGGTACTTTTTCACAAACTACCAACGATACAAATCAGTCAACCGAACAGGCGGATGGATGGGTACAAATAACCCGCATGCCCATGGATAAAAACCGTGAGGATACGGGTACTATTTTGGTGTGGGTTTGATTTTGTGCCCGTGGCTAAAAAATTTGTAGGTATAAAAATACCTTATGTCTGAGATCAATTCTAGGGTATCTGAAGAGGAGAAGTAAATAACCATCAACGTTGATTCCTCCGAGGGTTGGCTCCACCTCTTCCGACCCCCGAGGATGGGCTCCGCCTCGTTCGATGTCTGAGGACGGGCTCCGTCTCGCCCGATGTCTGAGGGCTGGCTCTGCCTCGCCCGATCCCCCGAGGGCGGGCTCCGCCTCGTCCAACGTCTGTGGGCAGACTCTGCCTCGTCCGATTTCTGAGGGCTGACTCCGCCTCACCCGACGTCCGAGGGCTAACTCTACCTCGCCCGACCCCCGAAGGCAGGCTCCGCCTCACCCGACGTTTTAGGGCTAAATGTGCCTCGCCCGACGTCTGAGGGCTGGCTCCGCCTCGCCTGACATCTGAGGGCAAGCTCCGCCTCGCCCGATGTCTGAGGGTTGGCTCCACCTCGCTCGACGTCTGCAGGCTGGATCCGCCTTGCCCGACACTAAGGGCTGGCTCTACCTCGTCTGACGTCTGAGGGCTAGCTCCACCTTGCCCGATCCCTCAGGCACGGCTCGTGACGGAAGCTCACGTCGCCGCCAACCACTATGGGCCAGAAAAGTACAATCCAAGGTCAAACTTCTGGCGTCGTGCAGGGAGCAGTCATGTCTCAACACGACCCGTCCCCGCGACGTGTCATTCTAGGGGACTCACATCGCCCACAGTGACGGACGCGTGGTCACTATGCTGCCTACTCCATGGTCACTGATCAGCACGCAGGGTCACCGACCTTGACGCGATTACCGAGGCGCTCGAGGAGCTACGGCTGCGTGCATCGGAGGCCCGCGCCCCTGGGAGCGGCCAGCTTCTCGACTATGACTGTGGGAGGTTGGAGCGTCAGCTCGGAGTCTTCTTGGGAACCCAACCATCCAGGGAGGGCCTACGTCACCTCACCTTCTCGTTCGCCAATGTCTGGTGCAGCTTATGGGGGAGAGCCACTCTCCCCGAAATACCTCACCCGGAGCGCTCCGACAGTGCTCCCGTTCGGTCTCCGCAACGCTGCAGAGCCCGTTGGTCACCTTGTGGCGCAGCGCATGATTCCATTCATCACGAACGATGAGTTCGTGGGGGTGATCGAACATGTCGTAGAGTCTTTCCATGACCTCCTCGTAGAGGAGCCGGAGTCGCCCTCTAGCTCTGACTCCAGCTAGGAGAGCCATCACCCCTCTCGTGAATGTTTCTTGACAGGTACCCCCAAGGGACATGTCAAAAGCATCCACGAGGAGGAGGCTACCCTGACGAACGACACCGATGATGAGGTCAAGGGGGATGTAGGAGCTCCACCCCGCCTGCAGGTGGAGCGGCTGAAGGCCCAGCATCTAGAGCTTGAGGAAGCGCGACTCTAGCTCGAGCAAGAATGCGCGGAGCTCAATCGTGAGATCAAGCGCCACGGAGACGAGGGGCACGCACGCGCCATGGCCCATGACGTGAACCGGAGGATCATCGAGGATGATCAAGCGCTCCTGCACTTCGCTCGGGTAAGCCAGAATATCGCTGCTACAGTAGCCTTGCTCAAGGGGCTTCCGGGGCCTGTGAAAGCTCTAGTTTGGTTTTGGTGAATTGATGAAACCCTAAGTGCTAACCTAGTTTATCAAGTGATTATGAAATAGGTAGCACATTCCAAGTGGTGAAGCAAATGAAGATCATAACATGATGATAGTGATGCCATGGTGATGATTAAGTGCTTGGACTTGAAAAGAAGAAAGAGAAAAATAAAAGGCTCAAGGCAAAGGTACAAATGGTAGGAGCTATTTTGTTTTGGTGATCAAGACACTTAGAGAGTGTGATCATATTTAGGTTTGATAGCCATACTATTAAGAAGGGTGAAACTCATATCGAAATGTGGTTACCAAAGTGCCACTAGATGCTCTAACTCATTGCACATGTATTTAGAATCTAGTGGAGTGCTAACACCCTTAAAAATGTTTGTGAAAGTATACTAACACATGTGCACAAGGTGATACACTTGGTGGTTGGCACATTTGAGCAAGGATAAGGAACTTCACCGGCGGAGTGTCCGCCCATAGAGTACGGACAGTCCGATGGTGCCATCGGCACCATAGACAGAAAAGACGAAGGTCACTGTAAGTGACCGGACGCTAGTCTCGGTTGGACCAGCGCATCCGATCAGTGGCAGCAGAGGGCATGCATTTCGATCTCATGACCGGATGCTGGGTCGCTCAGCGACCGGACACTGGAAGGCTACATCCGGTCATGCTGACGTGGCAGCATAGAGGAAGACACCGTGTGACCGGACGCTGGCTGTGTCTAGTCAAGCATGACTAGACACGTCCGGTCGAGAAAATCGTTTCTGGAAGCTTACTGGAAACGACCGGACGCTAGGGGTTCAGCATTTGGTCACTGTTAGCTGTTGCGTCCGGTGGTCTTCTGACCATTGCGATCGGGCGCACAGCATTTGAAGAGAGGGACACGTGGCATGCATCACGTGACCAGACGCTGAGGTCCAGTATCCGATCGATCTGACTGGTGCGTCCGGTCGGCCCATGTTTAGCCCGTGTTCAGCCCAGTGAAGGGGTACAATGGCTCTATTTCATGGAGGCTTCTATTAAGGGGTACAATGTGGCCGAATATGAGGCGCTCATCAATGGTCTGTGCATCATTGTCGAGTTGGGCATCTGACACCTCGACGTCTGGGATGACTCCCAGCTGGTCATCGACCAAGTCATGAAAGAGTCAAGCTACCATGACAACAAGATGGCTGCATACTACCGAGAAGTCCACCAGCTGGAGGACAAGTTCGATGGCCTCAAGCTCAGCCACATTCCAAGGTGTCTCAACGAGGCGACCGATGCGCTGGCAAAAGTAGCGTCTGGTCAAGAGCCAGTGCTAGCGGGCATCTTCACCAATGATTAGCACAAGCCCTCGGTTCGCTATGAGGAATTGGAACGAGCCGATGACGATCAGCCCGCCCTAGGCTTAGGGGCTGACCAACCGTTGGCTCCATCTGGCCCTAAAGTCATGGAGCTTGAAGAGGACCCAGCAACAGAGCTCGACACTCTAGTCGAATGGAGGACACTCTACCTCAACTACCTCCTCCGTGAGGCGCTGCCGACGGGCAAGACAGAAGCTCAGTGGCTCACACGTCACGCCAAGTCCTTTGTCCTCGTTGAGGGCAAACTCTACAAGCGAAGCTACACCGGGATCATGTAGCGTTGTATCCCCACCAAATAGGGGAAGCGGTTGCTGAGCGATATCCACGGTAGGGTTTATGGTCATCATGCCATGCCCAGAACCCTGGTCGGAAATGCATTTCGATAGAGCTTCTACTGGCCAACTGCGGTGGCCAATGCTGAATATATCATGTGCACCTGCGAAGGGTGTCAGTACTACGCTTGGTAGACCCACCTACTGGTCCAAGCACTCCAGACGATCCCCATCACGTGGTCATTCATGGTCTAGGGGCTCGTTATGGTCAGACATCTCAAAAGAGCGCCTGGGGGCTACACCCATTTGCTTGTCACCGTAGACAAGTTCACAAAGTGGATAGAGGCTCGGTCGATCCCCGCGATCAAGTCCGAGCAGGCTGTGCTGTTCTTCTTCTACATCGTCCATCGCTGTAGAGTCCTGAACTCCATCATCTGGACAACGGCACGCAGTTCACCGAAAACAAGTTCCTCTAGTTCTACAATGAATACCACATCCGGGTCAATTGGGCCGCTGTGGTGCACCCCCGCACAAACGGGTAGGTCGAGCGCGCAAATGGCATGGTCCTACAGGGCCTCAAGCCTAGGATCTTCAACCGGTTGAACAAGTTTGGCGCACGGTGGGTCGCCAAGCTTCTTGTGGTGCTCTAGAGCCTAAGGATGACCCCCCAGCCAGACCACCAGCTACATGCCATTCTTCATGGTCTATGGCTCTGAGGCTATCTTCCCGATCGACCTCGACTATGGAGCACCAAGGGTTAGGGCGTACGACGAACAGGGGGATGAGGCATCCCTCGAGGATGCCATGGACCAACTAGATGAAGCACGTGACGTTGCCCTCCTCCGCTCGGCCAAATACCAGCAGGCATTGCGATGGTACCACAACCGATGAGTGTGGGGTCGGGCCTTCGATGTCGGAGACCTGGTTCTCTGCCTTGTCTAGAGCAATAAGGACTGCCACAAGCTCTCCCCTCCTTGGGAGGGACTATACGTCATCACGGAAGTACTCCGGCCAAGCACCTACAAGCCAAGACCGTCGATGGTGAAGTCTTCACCAATGCGTGGAACATCGAGCAGCTATGTCGCTTTTACCCTTAATAAATACACACTTTCTCTTATCAATTTCATTATCAAACTCCCTGATCTTTTGTGACACTCGACCCCAGCAACGACGTGGGGTCAAGCCTCACTCGGGGGCTAATAAGAGCATATCTATCTGTTAGACAGTCTGTACGTCTGACCCCTTCTCAAGTTAAGACCTAGGAGCTAGTGTCGCGGGAACAGGCTCTGAGTATAACTGGTCGGACTACGAGAGACCTATGCCCTAATGGCTATGATGCCTTTGCTCACCAGCGTGATCAGAATTGGCTCACCCACACTCCGAGCTTCTATGACCTTAACAACGTAAAAGGGTCAAAATGCACTAACATATTTATACAAAAAGGGAAAAGGGCTAAAAAGTTGTTTGCTATAAATTTAGGAGCCTATCCATTTTGCACAAGTTCACCGCCTGGCTTAACTGCTTAACTAAATTTTTGCGCGGGATATTCTCATCCTCTATCTCCGTAGGAAAGTCTTGTCATAGCAGGTAACACAAGTCGATCGGATGGTTTGACCACTGCCGAGAAACGAGTAGGGAGCAGCAGGATGCCCCACATGGGTTATGCCAACCTTGCCACAAACAATGGACCCGGATCCCGCTCATATCCGATAAGAGCTTCTCAAACCCATCACTCTTACCATCAAGGTAAAACCTATGCCTAGGTCAATCGAACGGCTCAAAGCCGCTGCCGAGAGATGGGTCACCCTTAGTTTATGCATTAATTTCGCTACCGAGCCTTCGACCCCATCAACGGTAGGGGATCGGACATCGCTCGGGGGCCGGTGAGAGTGTCTATTCGGTAAATATTCTCTATGCCCAACCCCTCCTTATGTTAAAAAACTAGAGGCATGGTGTTTGGGCACAACCTCTGAGTAAACGTAGTAGGACCACTAGGACCCTATGCTCCAGCGGCTACGACATCTTCGCTCACCAGCATGATCAGAATCTGTCCCTGCTCCTCGAGCTTTAGCCCCCACCTTATCGGGAAGGGTTCGGAGGGGCCTACGTGCGAAATCTCCAGCGAGGAGAGGCCGATAGGTCACCCAGGTCGATTGGACGGCTCGGGCCACTATCGAGAGATGGGTACAGAAAAATGGGATGCCTCATGCAGGTTACACCGGCTCTATAATGAACATCGGGCCCAGACCCCACACGGACATATCCGGTAAGAGCTCCCCGAACCCGTCACACGAGCCATCAAGGTAACTTTACCGATTCCCACCTTTCTTTTTCCATCGCACGATCATTTATTCATCCATTCTCATGCATTCATTCATTCATCCATTCATCCCATTGTCGGCACAAAATTTCGTCCTATGCCGAGGGCACACGAGCAAGCCGGAAGGGTCTGCTCGATGGAGCTATAGATCCGCCTAGCTTCAACGTAGGGATGGTCGATCCTACGTACTCCTCCTAAGACGTGCTAGTCAATTTGACCCTACAATTGACAAGGAGAGAAAGCTAATCAGTAATTTAAGGCGAAACATGCCGGTGTTGCTAGACAGTCCCGAATATGCGGCTCTAAGAGCCAATGTGGAAGGAGATCGACTAAATAGCCGATTCTAGCATACTCATAAGATTAAATCAGTTAAAGCTCAAGGGGTTGTGTAAGAAAAATTGGTTATCATTCAAGATGAATATCGTTATTTAGACAAATACTAGTCAATGGCAAGAAGATAGAAGATGTCAACAATAATCAGTTTATGCTAAGCCAATGACTGCAAGTAATCGAATCCCATTTATATAAAAGAAGCAGCTCATCATCATTTAACCATTTAATAGAGATAAATCTAATGAACATGTTAGATCTTATCTATCATTATGACCAGTGGGGCATGAGGCAGAATCATGCAGGCCGTAAAAACAATGATAAATTCGATGACCCTAACTTATTACTAATATCAGTGGGGCATGAGGCAGAATTATGCAGGCCGTAATACAATAATAAGATCATGGGGCTAACACATCTTTCAACCTATCTTTACTTCAATGGTCTCGTGACGCGAACCGCATATGTGAAAGCACTCGATATCGGCTAAAACAGCCAATTAAGGCATAGCGTACAGTTAAAATCATGCCCTATCAGGATTAGATCTACCAAATAATGATCTCCACTCCACGGTGCTAATAGTGGGGTGTGAGGCAGAATCACACAGACCGTAATAATGGGCCATGAAATGGTTCTTGTTAGCCAATAGATCTATTCAAGACTGAACATGCCTTAACCGCACACTATGCACAATCAAGATTGACATAAAACAGCCGATAAAACATAACTCATCATTTGAAGAGCAGATTAGATCAATTTAGATTAATAAATGATGGGTTAAACAGGATATAAGGCCGATCTAGATCAATCTCAATCGGGCGAAGTGATATTGCTGTAATTAAATAAACAATGAAAGCAATAAGCAATATTGGTAACTTAATAAATCTATCCAAAGGACGCCACCCTTGGAAAGAGCCGATAACTTGACCTTAATCTAGTTCAAGCAGTGGAGGTTGACCGGATCGATGCAGCCGTACTTGAACTAAACAAGAGTCGATAACTAGCTCATATCATAGTCACAGTGGAGGTTGACCGGATCGATGCAGCCGTATGAACAGAAGTATAAGCTATGACAGTACTTATAGACAAGCTGAAGGTTGGCCGGACCGATGCAGCTCTGCTCGCTGAAGAACTCGCCGAGATCTACTCTACTCCTACTCCTAAGGGGTGGCTGGAGCCGAAAAAAGTAAGTAACTTGTATTTGATTGATTGTGTGTCCTCTTACAATAGCCGGGGTCTAGTATTTATACCCGGAGCCTAAACATGAATCCTACTCGAGCACGACTCATTACAATCTTTGGCATAGAAGAAAACATTCCTAATTTAAGATAACTTGGACCCTAATCTTTTCCTTTTTGTAGAGTCCGATATGTAGTTTCCTGATGCCAACCGTAGCTCATCATCGCTATCTGCTGACTTCATACAAAGAGATCTAATTCTAGAGTCGTATCTGAATCAGCTGATATCGATCTTTATGCAATCGATTTCTTGATTGGCACAATCTTGGAAGCCTTCGAATTACCGCATTCTTCTCCTAAATTTTGGTGTAAACACATGCCCTCCAATTTTGGGATAAAAGTGATTTTATTCCAAAATTCCTATTTATCCGTTTACCACACCGCAACCGTTCTATTCCATGATATACGCACGATCCCTGACTTCCTGGTCTGAGTTTTATATAATATCCCAACAGTACCTCTTCCAACTCACTCGGCTTGTTTGCTTTTCCCCTTTTCCTCGAGCAAATCTCAACAGCCGACGCCGCCATCGCCAAAGCTTCAACCCTAGCAAATCTTCTAACTTATGAGTTTTACAACCCTTTATTTGGGGCTCGTCAATTTGGCCTTGGTCAATTGCCTCCTCAATTGTTCTTCAAGAACATACTGAAGCCACGGGAAGATATCAGTGAGGCGATGGAAGCCTCTAGAGTCCTTCAATTGGGATTAGATCCTCCTTCTCTTTGCTTACATGACTAGATCAGGGTTATCTTATCTTCCACTCTTTTGATTCCTGGTGGCAAAAATAGCGCTCCCACCTCCTCTGTGGGCTAGTTCACCCTTTGTGCACAGCTCTGGACAGGGAATTTGCTTCTGATAGTGAGGTAACTTTTCATTCCCTTTTTAGAGAAATTACTTGGTGAATTCTCCTACCAACTATTCTAACTGACCCTTTCAGGATATTGAATTCAATCCTCCAAGCTTGGATAGGAAAGGGCATCCTATAGATTATCATCCACCATGCCTAGTCTCAAGAATAGGATCAGCCGCACCATCACTGAAGAAATTGATGAAAACTCATGCTGCCCCAATGATCGTGACATACCAATCTTCAAAGCACAAAGTAGTCCAAGGGACAACCTAGAAAGCCATTATTATAAAAAGACTTCGTAGAACGAGACCATCAGCTGCTCAGGTAAACAATTCATATTCTTCTCAAACTGATGTTCAACTTCTGATCCCCCTTTTGACAGTTATCAACCATTGCGTCCCAATCCGCCCTAGGTGCGGAGCTGTTGTCCTAGGCGTTTGATTCAGCGCCAACCGAACCTTCATTGGCTGATTCTCAAAAAGAGCCAATTTCAGTGGAAATAACCGATGCTCCCGCAACAACAAAAAATATGAGTTTTTTCCATTTTATCAAAAGTTCCTGATTTTATTCAATTTCCATCCTTCAACTAATTTCTTACCATGTCAAATACTTCCTAAGGAAACACCTATGCAAAAGCAGGAGTCTGACAATCTCCTTATTGAAAATAATCCTGCCATTGCTGATATCTAATCTGCCGATTCCCCAGTTCAGCACACAACTGATGGTAAGAAAGTCATATGCTTAGCTCATTTCTCTACAACAAACATGAACTAAAAAAATCCTCCATAAGGTTTGTAGATGTCAATGTTGAGAGTTCAGAGCTGATTCAATCAGACATCACTGGTGCATCATCAGTTGTTCCTTCTCTCCAGGTAGAGGTTATCACAGAAAAGGTATTGTATCTATTTCGTCGTCCATTTTCATCGTAAACTGATCCAATCCTTCTAATCAAGATTCTCCTAAGTGTAGGCACTCATTCTTCTAGCCCTAAGCTATTCTTTCAAGCTTGAAGAGTATCTAGATGAAGATGAAATCAGTTTGTCAGCCATCTCCTCCAAGGAGGCTTTGTCAGAAGAGACCAAGAATCGGCTAAGGGACATATTGCCAATATTTGAGAAGAACATAGCCGACTTGGTCCAAGATACTGATTCAATGAAGAGAGTCTTCTTGGCTATTAAGAGTAATTCATCCCTAGCTCTCTCTAGAGTCTTGTCTTCTTTGTCTATTTTTTGAGGATTAGGTCCTGAAGGTGAAAAAGGCTCAGAGGAATCTGTCTGATCATGAAACTTTATTGGCCAAGAGAAACTCCAACATGCAGGAGGCCAAAGACCTGACACAACTGATCGACGATTTGAAGAACTCCTCTAGAGCTGACTCAACTAGAAATTAGGCGTGCAGAACTTAAGAAGGAACTGGAGCAGGTGAAAGCCGCCATTGATTACCACAAGTCCAACTTGGCTCAAATACCTGATGCCATTAATCAGAAGAAACAAGAACTATTGGCCAAGGTCAGAGAAGGTAGGGTCATCCGTAGTAGCCTTGAGGATATTCCTAGATCAGCTGAAGAAGACAAGCAATAGATTGCAGAAGCTGATGCTATCCGGCTAGAAGTACTGAAAGTAATCTAGGATGTTCTAGATTTGTAATTCGTGTATCATATATCTTGTGTAGAATCAATGACAGCCACATCCTCTATTGTCTCATTATACTTCTTGTTTTGGCTAAAGAGCCAATTTGAAAATAGTCGATTCCAGACTTCCATCCTTAATCCAATTAAGTCTGAAAACATAGCCTTTATTATTAAGAGAACCCTTTGATATTCTATCCTTAGTTACCTGATGCCATATTCTCTTCGGTATTAGTGAGGTGGCACTTCACTTTCTATTAATTGCGGTTGCCTTTTGCTCATCCTGAGGCATCCACCTCTTCGCTCTGTGGCTTCAAAAACTAGCCGAGGACTCTGGCCTTGAACACATCTACACTTGCAACCGCTACTATTCCTTTGCATTTCTCTACCCTCGTAGAACTCTATAGCGGCCTTCCTCCCTTCCTGTAGATCCGATCAACTTCATGGCCGGCGAGGAGAACTATGGCAAGCATGCGGTGGAGGAGATCCCGGAGGAGAACATGCCGGTGAACCAGCACCGATGCATGAGGTGAGATCGACATCTTCTGTTCATGATGATGAACTATTCTGACTCGCCCATAGGTTTGTTGTGAATGACAGCCTTCGTCCTCTCCCTAGGGCCGGTGAACCCTCTGCCGCTGCATCTTCTGCGCCGGCCTCATCGTCGGATTCCTCCGACTCGTACAACGACGACGATGCCCGGCACTTCTTCCGAGAGTGGAGGGTGGCCTAGGACTGCTATTCTGAGGCAACTCGAAAAAATGGCCAGCTTGAAATCCGTCTCGGGGTCTTCCAAGCGACCCTTCATGTGGTCGAGGAGGAGGCCAGTGCCGTTCAAGCGTGGCTGGCTAAGTCTAACACTGTGGTGGCGGGTAAGATGAGCTCTATGAACGCTTTCCACTGCCTTTATTTTGATAGTTTTTTTATTTTCTGTGATCGTTAACCCTGACAGTGCAGTTGGAGTCCCTCCAACTGGTGGCGAACACAGACACGGATGCCGTCAATGCTCATGGTCCCCTCATCAATGCTCATCTCCAAGACATCCCGGCCCGCATTCAGGAAATCACCCTCCACGGCGTTCGTCATGGCGCGTCGGTGGCGCTGACCGTGGCACAAGTCCATACCGAGTATGAGCTCCATGCCATGGATACCGGCTTCCCAATGGGCGATGACCCTAAGGAACATGTGGACCAGCTCAAAGAATTCATCGTTGCAGCGGAGGCCATTGTGGACATTACATCTGCTCAAGATGTGGTGAACAAGGTCTTTGATTAGCTTGTATCTAGGGCAAACAGATGAATGAAACCTTCTGTTCTTTCGTGAATATGTCTTAGTGCAATGCCCCTGTATGTGTCATGAATGTCTTTATTTTTGTTTTTGTTCTGTAGGCGATACATATCGTATCGGCTTTTATATATTCGAAGATCTTTATTTTTTAAACTAGAGGCGATACCTTTCTGGTACCGGCTATTAGAGCCGATGACTAAATGAATCAGCTATCAAGTGTTAATCAAATGCTAGTATAATATCCCTTCAAATATATTTCGTCGATCACTATTGATAGGTTGCACTAAAACTTTTTAGACCAAAGGTTAAACAATCGATCGATCCAGGCCAAGCATCTCATTAAGCGAAACAAAACTTCCCTTAATACATCCATCAACTCTGAGTTGCACTTATGATTCGACTTAGCGTTCACATACGTCGGCCTAAGCCTATCTCTAGGACTAATGCTTATTCTTCCGTAATCTAATGGCCGACGTGAAGCTATGACTTTTTACTAAAACAAACTCTCAGAGTCGATTGCTTGGATCAGCTTTTGGCTTTCATTACTGATTTTAATGAAGCCTCCTTCCCATAACTTGCTAGAAAGGCATTCAAAACCTCCTAGTTCCCAAAAGACTGGATCGGCTGTTGCGATACTCACAGACTCATCAGCATGAACCAACTCGACGTCATCTCCATGCCATTGAATCAAACACTGATGCATGGTCGATGGTACACAATAGTTTGTATGAATCCAATCATGACCAAGGAGCAAAATGTACGACCCTTTTCCATCGATGACGAAGAATGTGGTGAGCAGAGTCTTACTCCCGATTGTTAGTTCGACGTTCATTGCCCCCTGGGTCTTAGACGCATTACCCCCAAAGTCCTTAAGCGTCATGTCAGTCTCAATCAGATCTCCTGGTCCCTTGCCAAGTTTACGAAAAGTGATGTAAGGCATGAGATTGACAGAAGCACCTCCGTCCACCAAAATCTTGTTCATCGGCTTCCTATCAACCAAACCTTTTACATATAAAGCTTTTAAGTGCCGATGCTTGGCTGGTTTATCAAATATTGCTTGCTGTATAACCATCAACTTGGCAACTATCTCCTCATACTCCGATTCATCAAAATCTAAATAAACTTCTTGATCTGCTAGAGCTCTGAACTCTGATGGCAATAGGAAAGTCATCTGAATATTAGTCGATGGTTGCCTTCTATCAGCTATTTGCTTAGCACGCCATACTTGAGGTTTACCGGATGCCTGAGCATGTTCCAACTCTCTATTCCTTAGGCGCTGCACCCTTCTCTTCTAGCTTCTTGTCAAACCTCCTGGACACCATTGGCCTTTTTGCCAAATGTATTCTCTCTCGTTATTTTTTTCTTCATAATCAGCCAAGTTTTGATCAACAACTCTCTTTCAAAGCCGATTATGAACACTTCCATTTTTTAAGCGTCGATCCATGTTATCATGATGATATGCATCTTGAGCATGGACAGACTTGTGGTTGGCTTGAGATTGCCTAAACTCCCAATACTAATCACTGCACTCTGGACAGCTATTCCTGTTAGGCAACTTGAAACCTTCGTTCCAGCAATGTCTGAAAAATGACAATTTCAATGCAATTTAGCTTGCTTTCTTTCATACCTCTCTTTTTCCTATTGACGCTGGTATTCTTGCTTTTCTAACCAACGCTGATAATCCTTTTCCTTCTACCACTGTTATTTATTCAATAGAATTCGAGATGTAACCTATGGCTTTATCGCCTCTTCTTTTGATGTTTCTTCCTGCTCATATCGGCTCTTTTGCTTATCGCGACATCTTCTAATTTCTCTATATTCATCAGCCGATATTTGCTTCTCTGGATTGACTGTTCTAGCTTCTCTTGATTTGGTTAATGTTAGGACCTTAGTCTTTCCTTTGAGCAGCCTAGCATCGACCATGTGTTTGATCTCCTAGAAAGGATTATCGTCAACTTTCATTTTCCGAGGTGTATCAAATTTGAGTCTACCTTGCTGAATAGCCCTCTGTATATGCTACCGGAAAATTCTGCATTCATTAGTGGAATGAGAAGTAGCGTTATGGAACTTGCAGAACTTCTTATTCTTCAACTAATCAGGGGACAACATAACATGATTATTGGGCAACTTGATCTGTCCCTTCTCAAGCAAGAAATCAAAGAGCTTCTGATTTTGTGACATCAAAGTCATAGCTCTGCTCGACTCCTCTTCCCTAAGGATTTAGCACAATTACTATCTTTTTACCTCAATTCCATTCAGCCGCGGTAACCTCTTCTTCTTCATCTTTATAGCTATCATCGACTGAGTATGGATTATAAGGGTACTCTTCTGGAATCACGTATCTCTACGCATACTCAGGAATTGACTATTGAGTGCCGCTACTCGTTGAGCCAATTGACTTAGGTTGTCAAATTCTTGTCCCAGTAGTTTTTCTTTCCATGTTGGCAACATCCCTTGAATGGCCAAAGCAGCTAGCTGATCATCAGCCAAGTTTAATGAGAAGCACAAATTCCTAGTCTCTCGGAACCTCTGAAGAAACTCAGTGCCCGATTCGTTAGTTTTCTGCCTTATAGTTGTCAAATTGGTAATCTTCTTTTTTCCAGTCCTAGTATAAAAATATGTATGAAATTTCTTTTCTAGGTCAACCCAGTTGGCAATGGAGTTGACTGGCAGTGATGAAAACCAAGTGAAGGTTGGCCCTGATAGGGACAAGGAGAAGAAACGAACTCGATGGGCCTCTTCAATAGATGCTTCGCCCAACTATGTAAGATACCGACTGACATATTCTATTTGATTATGCTGTCTTGGCCAGTGAACTTAGCAAACACCGGGAGCCTATAATTTGTAGGAAGAGCAACCAAAGCATACCATTCTGGATATGGGCGTTTGTATGAGAAGGTCAACCCTTTTGGCTTCAGACCAAACTGATTCTTTATCATCTCGGTCACCTTTAGCAACAACTCATCAGCATGTGAATTTAGATTTCTCTGCACTTGCTGACCCATCTGTGGATTGAAATCCCGTGTGCCTTGATACCCTAGATTTGGAATCATGTAAAGGGTGTTATAATCTATAACAGATTGATACCCCTATGGAATCTCTATCTACTGGGTCCTTTGCTGGTTTGCTGCTTGAAGTCTCTGGTTATAGATATTAGGATCTATATCTCTACGGATCCTTTGAATTGATGGTGCTATTTTTTGAGCTGATGATGGTATGTGGCCTGATGTGCCAAAATTAATCACCTGGTTCTGACCTTGCCCCGCCAGCTGTTGCATATGCTGCACTAACGATCTAGGATTATATTGTATCTGATTTGTAGTAACCCCTTGAGCTTGTTTAGATGAACTCTGAATTGCCTAGACATTATTATTACCTACTGGTGCTGTTTCTTGATGGTTGGAACTAGTTTGATTAGTCCCTTGAGTCGATGGATGTGCAATGTTGTAATAAGCCGATCCAACCTGATCAACTGGAAACCCATGAAACACCTCCTTCATGGTGTTGTGGAATATGTCCAAGAAAGCTTCATTATGGCTTGATATGGCATCATGAATAGATTTGTTTATAGCTTCCATGAAGAAACACCTATCTTCAGCTTCATCTACATCTGTCTGCCCATGCAATAGAACTCTTGGTAGTGAATATTTCTGAACAATTATATTGTCACGTGTTTTGGTGTAGGACAACAAACACCTATTCTGAAATTCTTCTATAGCTTTGCTGATGACACCTTTATCTCCATCAGGTAAGTCTTCGTAATGTACCATAAGGATGTCGTTGTTGTTGTAAACCGCCATGACGATTGTGGGGTCCCACCGGGCATGCCAGAACGTATGTCGGCATGAAATTTTGTCCCATGCCGAGGGCACATGAGCAAGCCGGAAGGGTCTGCTCGATGGAGCTGTAGATCCGCCTGGCTTCAACATAGGGATGGTCGATCCTATGTACTCTTCCCGAGACATGTTAGTCAATTTGACCCTGTAATTGACAAGGAGAGAAAGCTAATCAGTAATTTAAGGCAGAACATGCTGGTGTTGCTAGACAGTCCCGAATGTGCGACTCTGAGAGCCAATGTGGAAGGAGATCGACTAAATAACTAATTCCATCATACTCATACGAATAAATCAGTTAAAGCTCAAGGGGTTGTGTAAGAAAAATTGGTTATCATTTAGGATGAATATCGTTATTTAGACAAATATTAGTCAATGGCAAGAAGATGTCAACAATAATCTAACATTATCATTCCGGATGAACATGTTAGATCTTATCTATCGTTATGACCAGTGAGGCATGATGCAGAATCATGCAGGCCATAGAAACAACGATAAATTTGATGACCCTAACTTATTACTAATATCAATGGGGCATGAGACAAAATCATGTAGGTCGTAATACAATAATAAGATCATGGGGCTAACACATCTTTCAACCTATCTTTACTTCAATGGTCTCATGACGCGAACTGCATATGTGAAAGCACTTGATATCGGCTAAAATAGCTGATTCAGGCATAGCTCATAGTTAAAGTCATACCCTATCAGGAACAGATCTACCAAATAACGATCTCCACTCCATGGTGCTAACAGTGGGGTGTGAGGCAAAATCACACAGGCCGTGATAATAGGCCATGAAATGGTTCTCATTAGCTAATAGATCTATTCAAGACCGAACATGCCTTAACCACACACTATGCACGATCAAGATTGACATAAAACAACTGATAAAACATAACTCATCGTTTGAACAACAGATTAAATCAATTTAGATTAATAAACGACAGGTTAAACATGATATAAGGCCGATCTAGATTAATCCCAATTGGGTGAAGTGATATTGCTGTAATCAAATAAACAATGAAAGCAATAAGCAACATCGGTAACTTAATGAATCTATCTGAAGGATGCCACCCTTAGACAGAGCCGATAACTTGATCTTAATCTAGTTCGAGCAGAGGAGGTCGATCGGATCAATGCAACTATACTTGAACTAAACAAGAGTCGATAACTAGCTCATACCAGAGTCGCAGTGGAGGTCGACTGGATCGATGCAGCTGTATGAACAGAAGTATAAGCTATGATGGTACTTACAGACAAGCCGAAGGTCGGCCGAACCAATGCAGCCCTGCTCACTAAAGAACTCGCCGAGATCTACTCTACTCCTACTCCTGAGGGGTGGCCGGAGCCAAAAAAAGTAAGTAACTTATATTTGATTGATTGTGTGTCCTATTACAATAGTTGGGGTCTAATATTTATACCCGGAGCCTAAACATGAATCGTACTCGAGCATGACTCATTACAATCTTCGACATAGAAGAAAACATTCCTAATTTAAGATAACTTGGACCATAATCTTTCCCTTTTTGTAGAGTCTGATATGTAGTTTCTTGATGCCAACCGTAGCTTATCATCGCTATCTGCTGATGTCATACAAAGAGATCTCATTCTAGAGTCGTATCTGAATCAGCTGGTATCGATCTTTATGCAATCGATTCCTTAATTGGCATAATCTTGTAAGCCTTCAAATTCTCACGTTCTTCTCCCAAATTTTGGTGTAAACACCCATACATCTGAGCATTGCATATGCAATTGCTGCATCACAATGCTTCGCGTCACGTCACAAAGTGGTAGTCATCTCATTCGATATGAGCGGCGTCCGACTGAGGTTTGAAGGCCAGCCCACAAAGGGCTTAAGGCCACCTCGCGTCAAACAGAGCCAGGGGAGAAAAACCGAGATGAGTCCTAGTGGCCTTACCAGACCCTGCTCAGAAGCGGACAGGGACAGCTCGACCTTCCTCGTTTGATTCTAACCTCGAGCCAAACCCATAGAATCTCCATTGAGGGGAGGCCAATGAGCCACCTGAGTCGCTCTCCGGAGTGACACAGGCATCTACCGAGAGGTAGGTTAAGGAGCAGTGGAATGCCACATGAGGGCTATGTCGACCCCGTCAATGGATGACAGACCTGGATTCTACTCGAACATGCCCGTTAGTGAGCTCGCCGAGTGCGACACTCAAGCCATCGAGGCAAGTGTCGTTAGCTCAGCCCCTCCAATTGCGAAAACTGAGGACGGGGTGATGCACGAAACATGGCTGACCCCTATCAAGCTTCACGGGGCTCAAGGGCTTGAGCCACCTGATCCTAAAATTAGGAAATAGAGGTTCGAAGGCCGGCCTACGGAGGGCTCGAGGCCACCTCGCATCGAACAAAAGCCAGGGGAGAAAATACAGATGAGCCCAAGCAGCCTTCGCTCGACCCGTCTAGATGCAAACAGGGTCATCTTGACCTTCTTGTTCGATCCTAACCTCCAGCCGAGCCCATAGAATCCCCATTGAGGGGGCATCTATTGGAAGGCAGGTTAAGGAGCAGCGGACTACTACATGAGGGCTTTGTCGACCCCATCACAAATGACGGACCTAGATTCCACTCAAACATGCCCGTTAGCGAACTCATCGAGCATGTCAGTCGAGCCATCGAGGCAAGTGATGTTTTGCTCAACCCCTCCGATTGTGGAAACCGCGGATGGGGCGACAATCACAAAGATGAGCCAACCCTCGATCGAACCCCTACTATGTGTGGGGCTCGAGGAAAGTTGGACTCATGAGGAGATCGAACGCGTGGTCGCAGAACGATGGCTCAAACCTAAGGGGGGGGGGGGGAATACGTGCAAAAATAAGAGACGTTGTGTCCTACTAGTTTTGTTATCTTCTCCTCGATCTTCAATGAAATGCGACCCCAACAATGACAAGGGATCTGGCCTCAATCAAGGGCTAATAAGGACATAAATACACCCTTTCTAAAATAGTCGCCGCGCCCGACCTCTTCCTCACGTTAAACCTAGTGGCAAGGTCTGTGGAAACAAACAATTGAGCATGGTTGGTCAAACTATGAGAAACCTACGCCCCTGCGGCTATGACGCTCTTACTCACCAGCATGATCAGAGTTTCCCTCCTACACCTCGGGCCCTATGGTCTTAACAAATGAAAGGGTTGGAACAGACGAACCCCTTTTCACACATAAAAATGGAAGAAAAACAAACTCAATCAAACAAAACAAAATGATAAGTTTATTCGATAGTACATAAGGGTCGGAGCTTGTCTGTTTGTTACATGAATGATTACATGACCTATCTAACTAACTAACCCCTCCATGGGAGAACTGTCTTCTATCTTGTCCGCCAGGTTCCGCGAAAGGGAAGCCACCGCCGTCTCTATCTCATCTAGCTCATGGGCTTCGTAGCCAGGCACGAAGCCGAGGCTCATCATCTCTAGGTCGATGTTGTCCTCGTAATGAGAACGAGCAATCACGAAGGATTGGTTGACCCCAGCGCAAAGGGCATTCTTCTCAAGCTAGTACACTCGTGCCATGATCTCGACGGCATGGGCCACGAGCGAACTGGTCCCCTCTGACCGCACCACCTCTAGGTCGTCGCAGACCACTCCGAGGGTGGCACTCAGGATACCAAGCTCATTGCTTTCTGCCTAAATGTTCCTCCTCACCTCGGCGAGGTCCGTGGCTAGCCCGATAGAGATGCCCGCAGCCTCCAGCCTCTAGGTCATCGTGGTTCCAAGCTCGGCCTAGAGGGAGCTGATCTTCTGTTGCGCGTCGTCATGCTCTCGGAGGGCCTGGTCAGGCTCCTCGCGAGCCACGCCATGCCTTGAGTAGAGCCTCTCCATGGTTTGGAGCAGCTCATCCCGCTCCTTAAGCAGCCAGGCGACCGCCGTAGCGTCCAGACTCGCCTTCTTCTCTAGAGCCGCGAGCTTCTTCTTGGCTCCTAGCTTCAGCTCCCGCTCCTTCTCAACCTCGGCCAGAAGGTCAAGGATCCACCAGTGGGTCTCATTGTCCTTCTAGAGTAGCTCATCCCACTCCCTCCTAACCTTGGCGGTCTCCTCATCGTTCTTCCGTGACCTCATCGATAGGGCCTCAAATGCCCTCTCGACCTCGTCAGCATGCCAACGGGCCTTGGCCACCTACGACCGAAGTCTACCCACCTCCTCAGCAAGGGGAGTCAGCTTAGCCACCTTCTGCTGGGCGGCAGCAAGCTGAGCCATCGTGTCCCTGCGCAGCCATGCCTCCTTGATGAGGTGGTCCTAGGTTCCCTTCTGCTCATGAAGGAACCACCATTTCCCCTGGCTACAAGTGATGAGGGACAGAAAGAAGACGATGGCCAGAATATAAAAATATGCGGAGAAAGGAAAAAAGCGAGAAGCAAGATCAAGCAAGTACCTAGCCAGTGGGAATGACAACATCGTCCAAAGCACCCCGGGCATAGTCCAGAGCTTCGAGCATGGACGTGACTCCCATGTCAAGGCTCTCTCGCTCCATGCTCTCAGCGGCATCATCGAGGGTGAAGAGCGTCGCCGCTGGGTCCTCCGGATCTATCCACCAGAGCAGGGGTTCGCCCTACGCGGGCAAGTCACCGCCCACCGACATTAGGGCCAGAGATGACTCCCCGCTGACTCCAAGCGCCGCTGAGCCCTCTCGCCACAATGTTCCCACCGAGACGCCCCCTCCGGCAATGGAAGGGGTTAGCGGTACGGGCGTCGACCACTCTCCCACCACGGCATCTAGGGACCCCTCGGCCATGCCCCCCTCTGTTCGCCCCACGTTAGGCACTATCGCTTGGGCCGTCGGTGGCGTGGGTCACGCCGCTACCTCAGGCGCCACCATGGTTGCGTTTGGCTATGGTCCGCCTGTCATAGCCGCCGCAACCTTTGCCTACGTCGGTGGGGCCTAGACCGGCTATGTCACGCCCACCACGGCCAGCGCCACAAGCATGGAAGGCAGCTCCATCCGCCCCATCATCGGCAGCGGTATCACCTCCATCGCCGGTACCTCAGCGACCTCTAAAGGCGTCCCTCGTGCCCCTACGCCCGCTTATCCCACTGAGGGCATGAGTGCCACCGTGGGCAGCGCCTGACCGGCCAGCGATGCAGCCACACCGACGCCACTCCCGCCCAAAACAGGTGCGACACCAACCAATGGCTATCGTCCTGCTGAAGGGTGATGCTCTTCTTTGGCACTAGCGCCAAAGGATTACACCGCCTCACGGCGCTGCAAGGAACAAAAAGCATAAGTCACAGAGAAAACAGAGAAAAACAGAGGAACTGATGACTTACATCGGTGTTGTTGGGCGGCAGATACATTTAGGGGGCGAACCCCAGACCTCTGCTCCACCTCATTGGGGCGAGGCCATTTTGAGCCTGCCCCCTGCTCCCGGGTAGAGGGGCTCGCTCCCCTTGCATCTTGGGGCGCAACGGCGGAGCCACCCACCTCCGCTGGCACCTCGGGCGCAGCGATAGATCCACCTGCCCCTGTTGGCTCCTAGGGCAAGCCAACAGTTCGACCCATCTCTATCGAACCCATAGACGCGCCCTCCCCTCCATGGAAAGGGAAGGGTCCTAACTCCTGCAAGGACGAGTGGATACCTATTAGCACATCCTCACTCTCTAGGTCATCCTACTCGATGTCGTCGACTACCATGTCATTGTCTTCTTCATCATCATCGCCATCGCTGTTGGTGTCCTCCCCTTGCTCCCACGCCTGCAGCTTCCTCTGCCTCTTCTTCCTCTTGTCCTCCTTTGACTTCCTAAGTCCCTCACCCTTGGCATGATTCGCCACCCTCATGGACAAATGCCCTCAGCAACGGAGCCGGTGATCCATGAGGATGAGGTCCCTCGGCTGGTCCCCACATCTCAATGTTAGTATCAAGAGGTCAAGTGATCAATTGAAGAGGAGGCATGAGGAGAGGAAACTTACGAAGGCGACATAGCCTGGTTCTAGCCACATTAGAGGATGCCCTGGCATTAGGAACATGAAGTCAAGGGGGGCACCCACGTCGTCCCGCGAAGGCTCCATCGCCTCCTTAATGCGCTGCATGACTTTGGAGGGGGGAGCGCTCCCTCGGTGAGTGCTGTCCCATCGAATGATGCCATGAGCGCCATCGCATACAGCAGAAGCGCCCACCTCATCAATGGCGCCACTCTCCTCACGTGGTAGGCCTCGATGATGCCCGACCCCTTTAGGCCACTCTCCTTTAGGACACGGATGGCGATGAGGTGGTCCTAGATCTTCTTCTTGTCCTTCTCTGGGACACCCCACTTCCTCCAAGATTCTAGGTCCTCCTCGATTAGGCGCCCGATGAACTCCAACAAGGGGGCATCGGCGTCATTCTTGAGATAGAACCACTACGAATGCCACCCCTTGTTGGAGGTCGACAGTCACATCGACGGGTACTCGCCGACCTAGTTGTTTCGGAGGTGGATGTCGATGCATCCAATCAGCGTATGCAGCTACTGCTTGCCTCCCTTCTCCCTCTTCTTCTAGAGGGTGATGGCGAAGAAGTGCCACCATAGATTGAAGTGGGGACTAATCCCTAGGAATCCCTCACACAAGGCAACGAACACCGCCATGTACTAGATCTAGTTGGGATTGAGGTGCTGCAACTCGATCTTGTAGTAGTGCAGCAGCCCTCGAAGAAATCTGTGAGCGGGGGCAGTGAACCCACGCTAATGGAAGTGCGTGAAAGACACCACATAGCCATCGAGCAGCGATAGCATCTCCTCCTCGCTGAGCAACAACCACTCCTCGGCCAAGGTACGCACATGGAGAAGGTCACAATGGACGAGGGCCTCCATACACTGGAATGTGATGTCAGAGTGACACCATGGATCCATTGGAAGATGGGGGTGGGTTGATATGAGCTCAATGGTAGCTAGGACGTGGATGCAGGAAGCCTAGGAGATTGGCAGCGGCGGTTGCAGATACAAAGGCAAGAAGGCAAGGTATGAAACCCTGGGGGTGGACCCTTTTGGTTTTATAGGGGCAATGGATGCAAGGAAACCAACCGTCCTCCTGGATCTCTGCACCTGCCATAATCTACCACAACATCACACCGCTAGATATGCGCATGCAATCCCTATCCTTTCCCTTGGAAAACTCGTCGGACATTTTTCCTCTCCGCACGGGTCATGACTCGTCACAAATAAGAGGAATTCGGATAAAAAACACCTCTACGCCCAGTATGGGCCTAGTAGTTCAAAGGATGGGCCCACAAGCGACCAGTACCTAGGCGCATGAGCGCCACAGGCATCTTGGCCCACGATCGAAGCTCAACCAGGCTGACCCTAGCTGGATCCTGGTGAATGGGATGCCGGGACCCCCAATCGAACTATCTAGCAAATGAACCACCAAATCTCATGGCTATACCTACGAAGGGTCCCACCTCAGCAAGAAGGAATCACCTTCCACGCTGTGGGCAACAAAAGAAGGCCAAGGCCCTCAAAGTCCTCCCTTTTAGAAAAACCTCCGAAGGAGTATTCTACTCCTCCGTAGGATCAGGGGCTACACCCATCGGGTACGCTCGTGCGCACCCACTGGCAAGTCAAAAAATCCCCCACGTGATTCTACCCGAATCGCACAGGGGCTACTGTCAGGGACCAATACTAGGGTACCCGAAGAGAACGAGCTAATAACCATCAACGTTGATTCCCCCGAGGGTTGGGATCTGCCTCGTCCGACCTCCGAGGACGGGCTCCGCCTCGTCCGACCCCCGAGGGCGGGCTCCGCCTTGTCCGACGTCTAAGGATGGGCTCCACCTTGTTCGATGTTTGAGGGCTGGCTCTACCTCGTCTGACCCCTGAGGGTGGGCTCCACCTCGCCCGACGTCTAAGGGCTGACTCCGCCTCGCCCGACATCTAAGGATTGAATGCGCCTCGCCTGACGTCTGAGGGCTGGCTCCGCCTTGTTCGACGTCTGAGGGCTGGCTCCACCATGCTCGACGTCTATAGGCTAGCTCCACCTCGCTCGACGTCTGAGGGCTGGCTCTACCTTGCCCGACGTCTGAGGGCTAGCTCCGCCTCGCCCGATCCCTTGGGCACGGCTCCTAACGGAAGCTCACGTCGCCGCCAACCACTACGGGCCAGAAAGTACAACCCAAGGTCAAACTTCTGGCGTCATGCAGGGAGCAATCATGTCTCAACACGACCTGTCCCCATGACATGTCATTCTAGGAGACTCACATCGCCCACAGTGATGAACGCGTGGTCACTGTGCTACCTACTCCCTGTGTGGTAACTGATCAGCACGCTGGGTTGCCGCGCCACCCGCCGGGGTAGGATGGAACGTTACGACCCACTGACAACACCAGAGCATGGCATCATCAGGCGGACAGGCGCCTGGCGTGGGGCGCTCCGTGTCACCACCGGCCATGTCAGCGGGGCTCGCACCGAGGAAAGGAAAGGTCTGATGATCTTGAAGGACTTTTCTCTCCCTCTCATTCTTCTCTTTTCTCTCATTGTAACCCATGCTTTCCCTTGGCCTATAAAAGGGATGGCAGGGCACCCCACTAAGGGGCATCGGACAAACGATCCATCGCATATCACATCGCACAACGAACACTCGATCCGAACACATCCGAACCCATCCGAACCAGTCGAAATTTATCACAACACACCACCAGAGACTTGGGACATGTCCCTCTCTCGACTGTTTGTAACCCCTACTATGAACTTTAAGTGCTAGTAACATGAGCAGCAACCACGTACTGGATGTAGGGACATTCTGCCCGAACCAGTATAAACCTCGTGTCTTCTTAGCACACAATCCGGGCCAGACGTGTAATAATACAAATTTACTCGTTGGTGTTTACTCGAAACACCGACACTTACCTGTGCCCGCAAACCCACGAACCCGTCTGACATGTGGGTCTGCTACACAAGTATATAAAGGACTTTTTAGGGTTCCCTTATCCTCCCCTACACAGCCGCACTAGGCCGCAGCATGTGTATTGTTCTAGACTTGTCACCTATGCTTGTTGAATCATATTTATTTGGCTTGTACTCTTGTTATTAAGATGTTGAATAATAGTTGTGAACTATTATTTGTGAACTTATGTTGTTGTGCATTGGATCTGTGATCTGTACAGGTTTGTGATTGTGAACTGTGAATTTGTGATCTGGCTAGCGGGCACGGGTGTGCCCGTGGGTGATGAGTGCATGTTCAATTTTGCGCCCATGACAGGTCGTGGGCAGGCACGGAGCCAGCGGTGGGGCTAGGGGGGCTCCAGCCCCCCTACCGCTCGCGAGCAAGCAAAGCCCCATAGAGCCACCGTCTGAAATTTTAGCTGTAGATGTACAGGTAGAAGGGGCTGAGATTTGCTGAACCTCTTTTCTTGCTAATTGCCGTTGTTTAGCCCCTCCTAAATTTTTTCCTAGCTTCATCCCTAGTCATGGGCACAAGTGCAGACACAGGATTTGTCTAGTAGGTGTGAGTTTATAAACCCTCTGCCCATGGGTAATGTGCCCATTGCCATCTACACTTGTGAGCCGGCCAGGAGTCAGGAGAGACTCGGCACGACACGGACTAGTTACGTCGGGTGATTTTTTTTTCTCTTATTTGAGAATTGTATAGTATGGTGAGCATTTTTTTCTCTAACCAGATATATGTCCATACATTACACCATAGCGATAACAACTTTTTGCTCACGTCTATGACGATAGCTTTGATCATTTGGCCTTGTCCGTGTCGTCGAAGAAACTTGCCATGCCGGACGCGTAGGCGGTGGTCTACGCATCCACGGAGCCGCCGCTGAAGAGCTGCTGGTCCAAGTGGAGTAGGCCCATGTTCCGCAGCAGGTTCTTGTAGTAGAAGAAGTTGGTGAGTCCGTACATACATTGGAATTAAATAATCTAATGAGGCCGGCAACTATCTCCATCATGAACTTCGCAGATGACTGTCTAAGGCCCACGACAGTCTTTGTCGTCAACTTAGTAGATGACTGCTGAGTAGGGATGAAAATGGTACGGATATTTTCCGACCGTATTTGAAACCGAATCTGTTTAGAGGGGTTGAGATCTGTCCGTATCCGAGTTTGGATATCCAACATCTGATACCGTATCCATATCCGAATACTCAAATCGCATATTTATGATGTCGATATCCAATCGTATCATATCCGACATAGTTGACACTATCCGTATTCGAATCCGAATCTGGACAGAAATATGAAAACAAATGTAATATCGATGATATCCGTCCATATCCGATTCGTTTTCATCCCTACTGCTGAGGCACCCATGAGGTCCACACCTGCATCCTGCTCCAACCAGGCTCGCTCCTGCATCTCGAACCTTGTGGGCGTGCTCGCCGCCGCGCACAAGGAGCGGCGCAAACTCAGGACGCTCGAGTCAGTCCCCCAACAGGATCGTGCTCTCCCGGCCGAGATGATCGGCCTTATGCTCATGGACAAGGTGCTCAACGTTGATGCTAAGAGGAAGACCGTCATAGGTGTAGGTAGGGATCCATATCGTAGAGCTAAGGAACATGCCCACGTTCATCCATTCGGGTCTGTTGCAAAGAAGTACAGTGATGAGGCCATCGACCGTCGTCGTCGTAGACTCCATGAACGTGGGCCCTGACACGGACAATGCGGACTCCGTAGATGTGGACAGACGACGAGCGGGGTGATTTTCTGAGCAACGACGATAACCCTTCGTATTTTTTTGGGTGTATAGAAGATAGAGGGTATTGCCAGCCTCAACTGTGTGTGAGTATGCTCTAGAAGAAGTGGATAATGATGTTAAGAAACAGAAACGCTTTTTGAAAGGACTAAATGATGGAGTTCAGTTGCAGTTGATGATTGTTGTATATCCTGATCTCTAAACACAGTGATCCCGACGGCGGAGGCCATGGTCGGAAACTCGGAAGCTCACCGGCGCAAGCGGAAAACGGCGTAGGCACCTCGGTTCTCCATGGGGAAAGCATGGGGAGTTAGCTCGGGGTGTGGCAAACTCACCTGGCCACTTCCCTGGGACAGTGATGGCTCAACGACGACGCTAGGCTAAATGGGGTGGCGGTGACAGTTCGGCGGCGCGAGAGTGACAGAGGGCGAGAGAGGGAGCGAGCAAGGCACCGTCTGCTTGCTTACCTCTTAGCGAAGCTTGGCGATCGATTCTTGACGTCGGGGAGCCAGCGCCCAGCTCCAGAAGCGGCGACCGGTGACCTTGAACCTGACGAGATCCCTTGCGTGCGCGCGGCGTGGGGTTAGGGCTATCTACGGCTGTGACTTGGCTTGGCGGGTGTGGCATGACAACTGAGTGAACACGTCACGATACTCACACATAGTCATAGATCCTTGCTTGAGAGCCCGGAACTCATCTGGCTTGAGTTCTACCACACCTGTGGGTATGTGGTACGACCTAAAGCTCTTGCTAAACTCCTTCTAGGCATTGTTCGTCTAAACAGTTGTTTAGCCCATTTAAACACCGTGTAAACGTTACACGGTGGTGCGTTGTTTCCGTTTAATCACCCGTTTACCTCGTTGAATTGCCTGTTTAGCCCATTTAATGGGACGTTTTGCCCGAATAATGGCTAAACAGTAGGTGACCGACTGTTTACCGTTTAGCGTTTAGGAAAACACTGCTTCTAGGTGATCTATCCAACATTGCTGAGACGTCCATACTGGTAAGACTCCCACCAGTCTTGTGCTATGCCCTGGAGTTAGCCAAACACAAAAAGTACCTTCTCATGGTCATCACACTGAACTATGTCCAATTGTCTCTCCACAGCTCTAAGCCAATCATCAGCTTCTAGTGGTTCGCTTATATGAGAGAATATCGGTGGATGTGGGTTGTTCAACACTCTTTGAGTAATAGTCTGTAATAATTGAGTCTACATCATTATAGCTTGCTCTATAGATGGGGGATTTGATGGCGGTGGATTAGAATTGGCAGGATTCCTTCCAGCACCTTGTGAAGCACTTCTCCTGAGAGCAACCATCTGTTTTCAACATGTATGAATTAGGACTCAGTCATTCATAGCATTCTTATATGTAGCTTCAAGATAGGGCAAGATAGGAGAGACAAGACAAGACCCCACCACCGAGATAATCGATGCTTCCAAATGAATAACTAGAATGTATGAAACTTCATCTTGCAAATCCTTCAACTTGGCTACCCCTTAAGAAAAGATCAACTAGGAGACTCAAGAAGGGTAGCATGCAACTTCTTATAGATGAGCTAACTAGTATCAAGACGTTCTGACATCCCAATGATACTCTCGTGTATGGACAAGAACAAGAAATCTAGAATTCCTCGCGAGCAGAAAAAACAATAGTGCAATAAAACTTCTGTAACTCCCATTCTGTTAATCCAATGAAGTTGTAGCTTATACCGTTGGAAATCTTATAAAATTCTCCACAACTTCCTTATAGAACATTTCCCCAAATTCCATAGTTCAGGCAGTCGAAAATAGTGCACAACAGAAACTACTCTAGATTTCAAACAGCGCGGTTGCATCGTCTTGTGATTTTCATAACTCCATAACCAAAATAGATATGAGGGCGGTTCTTGTGGTCACAGAAAGATATCAAAGTCTACTATTGTCTATAATTTTCTCATAATTTCTGATCATCCAAAATCAGAGATATAAGCCAAAGAGGGCAGACTACTTCGAAAGACAGGATAAGAAAAATAGAAGAAAACCATAACCCAACTATTTATTTAATTAATCCTTATACCTTAGGCCTATAAGCTAAATGAAATTGTGGGAACATCCAATAAGATCATTGCAGTCATTACAAAGATGCAAAACAATCATAAGCTTAATGACAATTCAACAAAGCAATAAAGGTGCACAACTCAATCATTGACTCAACTTGTGATACTATCGTCCGCATTGTACTAGGGGCAACAATCCTAAGACTCATTTTTCTGATTATGTAAGAATGTGGTGAGGAATAGTTCTAAAAGCATGTCAAATCAGGGAGTGAAGATGAGAACAAAAGACTTTAAAATAAGCACCAAGGTAGAGATGAATAGCAAGGGTAGAGATATAGTAGAGAAGAAAATATTAAGGTTCATAGAGTAAGGGTTTTTGTAGCAACTTCTAAACCTTAGAACGACCAGTTTCTACTAGGCTTGCGTCCTATAGTCAGCATTGCTCTGATACCACTTTGTAGCACCCGGTTTTAAGAACAAAATCAGATACACACCATATGTGAGCTTAGGAAGTCAAACCTCACATATAGCTACAAATAAGGGTAATATCAAAAGACAATGCTCAATATATAACATACTTAGTATAAAGGATATAACTTTAGATAGCAAATAGCGAAAAGGACAACTCCGATCTTCGGGTGAAGACACCAATCCACAGGGACAACTGACTGGTTGATCACAAGCCTAACTCCTCCAAACTAGCAATCTGGTACCCATCCGAGATTTTCCAAAGATTTAAAATATAAAGCAAGTGTAAGTACATGGCGTATTCAACAAATACAACATGGGGTCCATGAGGCTCAAAAGGTTGACACTAGTCAACTGCGATTAGCTTTTATTGAGTGGCAACAAAGTTATCATAAGCCCATAAACACATTGAAAGCATCTAGGCCCCTTGTTGGGTTTCGGTGATTAATGACAATACAAGATTACTATGACTAACGTATGTTTTGCAGAGGCAATTAAGTTAGGTCATGGTAATGGAGATCAATTGGGTAATCAAGGTGGTCATGCCCCTACGATGGAAATCGTTTTAGTTTTCAAAGGATGGATGATAAGGTTCAGGATGACTAGTTCTAAGTGTCGATTGGAGTTGGAGAGACACTTAGAGTAGTTTAGGACTTTGTTTTTCCTTTGGCCATACTATTAAGAGGGTATGGACGGGTAGCTTGACCTAGATGAGTCTAGTGAGTTAGGTGTGTGCACACTTGTTAAAACTAGCACTAGGTAGCTCCACAACAGCCCTATGATCCTATGGAGCAAACTTCATTCACATATGTTCAAGAGTTGGAAGTGAATGAAGGGTCAAATGCTAACCGGACGCTGGCTCCGGTGCGACCGGACGCTGGCCGCAGGGTCCGATCAGTTCATTTGATCAACTAGTTTGCGTCTGGCGCGACCGGACGCTGAGTGGTCAAGTGACCGGACGCTGAGAGGCAGCGTCCGGTCGACTCCAGTAAGGTTGTAGAAGAGTGAATCTATGACCGGACGCGTCCGATCAATGCTGACCAGACCCTAAGGATCCAGCGTCCGGTCGAGTACAGTAAGCATCCAGTGAGGGTTTAATGTGAATGGACACGTGAGGGTTTAATGTGAATGGACACGTCTGGTCAGTGGTGATCAGACCCTGCCAGCGTCCGGTCAACACTTAAACACTAGTGTGCGGGTTACTGGTGTGCGGGTTGAACTGACTAGAGCGTCTAGTCAACATGACCGGAGCGTCCGGTCACCCCGCAGAGGCACATAACGGTTTATTTTTTAGGCTGCCTTATAAATAGAAGCTCCACTCGTGTGTGGAGTCACTTTTGCTCATTCCAACAGCTGAGAAACATGTTTGTGAGTGCCAAGAAAAGCAAGGTCCTAGTGAGGTGATTGAGATTCGTGAATCCAAGAGAGTAGCCTCATTAGTAAATCAAGAGTAGCAAAGTGTGCATCCACCGTTCTTATTAGGCTTCGAGTGGTCAAGTGAGAGTTCATGCTTATTACTCTTGGTGATCGCCTCACCTAGACGGCTTGGTGGTGATTGGGAGCTTGGTGATCACCCGGCGGAGCTTGTGGGTGACCCAACTCAAGTTGTGAGCGGTTTTGGGTGATTCACCGCGATGGAGTGTCGAAGAATCAACCCGTAGAGAGCACTTGATCCTTGCGCGGATCAAGGGGGAGCTACACCCTTGCGCGGGTGCTCCAACGAGGACTAGTGGGGAGTGGCGACTCTTTGATACCTCGGCAAAACATCGCCGCGTTCTTCTCTCCCTATTTACTTTGAGCATTTACTTTAAGCAATTCAATACTTGTTCTTACATTCATAGAATTGCCATGATAGAGTAAGTTTGGAACATAGGTTGCAAGTCCTTTATGCGTTAGATTGATAGAAACATTTTTCTAGGCACAAGGGGTTAATTGGGCTAACCGTAGGATTTAATTATTGCAAGAAAATTTAGAATTAGCCTAATTCACCCCCCCTCTTGGGCATCTTGATCCTTTTAATTGGTATCAGAGCCTCGTGCTCACATTTTTAAGCTTAATCGCTTAGAGCAAGATGTCTCACGGGGATGGACCTCCTCCTATCTTTGAGGGAGATGACTTTCCATATTGGAAAATCTGCATGGAGGCGTACTTAGAAGCTCTAGACGTTGGTATACTTAGAGCCGCCACACAAGGCTTCCCAAAACCTCAGGATGCTACACACTTACAAGGCGATGAGGTTAATTATGAAAAGTGGAATGCAAAGGCTCAAAACACCATCTTTAGAGGCCTTTGCAAAGATGTGTTCAACCGTGTAAGGAACCACAAAGACGCCCATGCACTATGGTCGGACATTTGTGCGCTCCATGAGGGAACCAAGAGTGAGCGTGAGGAACGCTATCATCTTGTGATTAAAAAGCTAAATTCATTTGAGATGCTTCCCAAAGAATGTGCTAATGAGATGTATTCACGTTTGAATGTTCTTGTAGAGGAAGTCAATGGGCTTGGACTTACTCAAATGTCACCATCCGACGTTGTGAGAAAGATCTTGAGTGTCCTCCCCATTGACAAATATGGGCATATTGTGACCGTGCTACACCAAGGTGATCTTTCCACCGCTACACCGACACAAATCTTGGGAAAGATCAATGCTCATGAGATGTACATGCACATCACGTCACAAGATGGCTCATCCTCTACCAAGAAGAAAGAGAAGGACTTAGCATTCAAAGCTAGCCAAGATAAGGGCAAAGCAAAACTTGAGTATGAGAGCTCAAGTGATGAAGAAGATGAAGATGAAGATCTTTCTCTCATGGTGAAGAAAGCCGCCAAAATGCTAAAGAAGCTAAACAAGAGTGGCATCAAGTTCGACAGCAAGAAGAAGAAGTTCTTCACAAGCTCTAGAAGAAAGCCAATCTCCAAAATGGATTGCTTCAATTGTGGTGAACTTAGTCATCTAGCACATCAATGCACCAAGCCTAAGAAGAACAAGTTCAAGAACAAGAACAAGGGCAAGAAAGATGACTCAAGTAACGAAGATGAAGATGAGAAGAAGAAGAACAAGCCATACAAGAAGAGAGATGGCAAAAAGAGGGACTTCCACAAGAAGAAGAAGAGTGGAAAGGCCTACATCGTCGGTTATTGGCTCACGAACATTGATTCATCTAGTGGATCATCCGATGATGATAGTGAAGATGAGAAGGTGGCCGCTATTGCAATTGATCCTTCATCTTCACCGCCACCATCGCCATCATCCTCTACACACCTATGCCTTATGGCCAAGGGTGAACGCAAGGTAACTAATAATGATGATAGTAGTGATGATGAGCAAGCTAGTGATGATGATAGCGATAGCGATGATGATGATTCACCTTCATATGATGATCTTGTCAAAATTCTAAGACAATACACTAAGATCATTAGAAAGAGTAGAGCTAAAAATGAAAAGCTTGATGCTAAAAATGACTCACTCTTAGTAAAATGCGATACATTAGAAAAGGCTAATGTTGAGCTTAAAGAGACAAATGATGCTATATCATCCAAACTCAAGGAGCTCAAATCTTCTAAGAAAGAGCTTAAAGATAAACATGATAAACTTGAGTGGGTGCACAATGAGCTCATCACTAGCCATAATAAGCTAAAAGATGAACATACAACCCTAAAGATCAATTATGATACTCTTGTCATTGCTCAAGAATTCTTACTAAGTGAGCCACATGATGCTACTAACCATGTTGTTAAGATTGATATAGCTACATCATGTGATGATTTGATTGATTAGAGCATTGAGCAAGGATCTAGTGGCAAAGGCAAGAAAGTGGTTGAGTGCAATGACTATGATGAATATGTCAAGCTCAAGAATACAAATGAAAAGCTCATGAAAGATCTTGAAGAGATGAAAAGCCACAACATCATTGTGCTAGAAACTCTTGATCATGACAAAGAGTTGATCCTTGAGAATGAGAAGCTCAAAGTAGACAACAAGAAGCTCAAGGAAGAGAAGAAAGATGATGCTCTAAAGGAAGAAAATAAGAAGCTCAAGTTGGAGAAAGAGCATCTCAAAATTGGGTTGAGAAAGTTTGCTAGAGGCAAGCACCTCCAAAGTGAGCTACTTATGAACACCATCATGAAGATGGATAGAAGTGGCATTGGATATGTGGCAAGTGTAGAGAAGAAGAAGGCTCAAGTTCAACAACAACAATCAAAGCCAAAGCCAAAGCCAAAGAGATGTTTTGAGTGTGGACAAGAAGGCCATTTTGCTCATGAGTGCCAAACTCCACCACCACAACCCTTGTCTAAGCATGCTAGACCCATTGCCTTCAATGCTCACTACATGCTTAGAAAGGATTCTAGTGGAAAGATGAAAGTCATGTTCTTAGGACCCCCTAACAAGAATAGGCCTAAGAAGATTTGGGTGGCTAAGTCACTTGTTGAGAAGGTGAAGGGCCCTCAACAAGTTTGGGTTCCTAAAGCTTGAATCTCTTGTGTGTAGATGAACTACAAGACTGGTGGAAGTCATTGGGTTATTGATAGTGGTTGCACTCAACATATGACCGGTGATCCTCGTATGTTCACCTCACTAGATGAAGAGGTAGATGGACAAGAGAGAATAACATTTGGAGATAACTCAAAGGGTAAGGTTAAAGGATTGGGCAAAGTGGCAATATCAAATGATCATTCCATCTCCAATGTGCTTTATGTTGCTTCATTGAGCTTCAACTTGCTATCCGTTGGACAATTGTATGATCTTGGCTTCTAATGCTTGTTCACCGAGAAGGAGGTTGTTGTATCCAAGGTAGATGATAATCAAGTGATATTCAATGGATTTAGATACAACTTATATATAGTGGATTTTACCTCCGAAGATGCAAATTTGAAGACTTGCCTATTCACCAAAACAATACTTGGGTAGCTATGGCATAGAAGACTTGCTCATGTTGGTATGAGTTCATTCAAGAAGTTAATGAAGAATGATTTGGTAAGAGGGTTGAAGGATGTGAAGTTTGAGAATGACAAGCTTTGTAGTGCATGTCAAGCTGGCAAGCAAGTTGCAAATACCCATCCAACAAAAGCTTTTATGTCAACCACAAGAGTGCTAGAACTCCTACACATGGATTTATTTGGACCAACAACATACAAGAGTTTGGGAGGGAATCTCTATTGTCTTGTGATTGTTGATGACTATTCAAGGTATACATGGGTATTCTTCCTTCATGACAAATCCGAAGTTGCATCTTGCTTCAAGAAGTTTGCCAAGAGAGCTCAAAATGAATTTGAAGTAAAGCTCAAGAAGATAAGAAGTGACAATGGAAAAGAATTTGACAACACAAACATTGAAACTTATTATGATGAAGTTGGGATGAAGCATGAAGTCTCCGCAACTTATACTCCTCAACAAAATAGTGTAGTTGAGAGGAAGAACCGGACTTTGATAACTCTTGCAAGGACAATGCTAGATGAGTACAACACCCCCGAAGCTCTATGGGCGGAAGCAATCAACACCGCATGCTATGCATCAAACCGCCTATTCCTTCAAAAGTTCCTTGGCAAGACACCTTATGAGTTGCTCAATGGGAAGAAGCCGGACGTCTCCTTCTTTTGGGTGTTTGGTTGCAAATGCTATATCTACAAGAAGCGACAACACCTAGGGAAGTTCCAAAGATGTTGTGATATTGGTTTTCTTGTTGGTTACTCATCAAAGTCCAAAGCATATAGAGTATTTAATCATGCCACCAGCTTGGTTGAAGAAACATATGATGTGGAATTTGATGAATCTAATGGCTCCCAAGGAGCACATGAGAATCTTGATGATGTAGGTGATGAACCATTGTGGGAGGCTATGAAGAATATTCTGGTGGGAGACATCAAGCCAAAAGATGATGAAGATGATGTACAAGTCATTGATCAACCTTCTTCATCAAGTGTGCCACAAGATGGTAAAAAAGATGGGAGAGTAGAAAATAAAGATACTCATGTCTCCCATGAGCAAATGGTGGTACAAGCACAAGACGTTGATGCTCCACAACCTCCTCCTCAATTGGTCAATAGAAGAAATACACCTCTCCTACAAGATCATCCACAAGATCTCATCATAGGGAGTCCATCAAAGGGTGTAATGACTCGATCTCAAAAACTTGCTTCATTTATTGCTCATCACTCTTTTGTCTCTTGTTATGAGCCTACCAAGGTAGAAGAAGCTCTCAAAGATCCGGATTGGATCAATGCCATGCATGAAGAGTTGAACAACTTCACTCGCAATGAAGTTTGGACTCTTGAAGAGCGACCAAAAGGTGCAAGAGTCATTGGAACAAAGTGGGTGTTCCGTAACAAGCAAGATGATCAAGGGGTCGTTGTGAGGAACAAGGCAAGACTAGTTGCAAAGAGGTTCTCCCAAGTTGAAGGTTTGGATTTTGGAGAGACCTTTGCACCGGTTGCAAGATTAGAAGCCATCCATATCCTACTTGCATATGCATCACATCATGAAATGAAACTATATCAAATGGATGTGAAAAGTGCATTTTTAAATGGCTTTATTAATGAACTAGTCTAGTTGATCAACCTCCCAGGTTTGAAGACCCTAGATATCCTAATCATGTTTATAGGTTGTCCAAGGCACTATATGGGCTTAAGCAAGCCCCAAGAGCTTGGTATGAGCGCCTTCGGGACTTCCTCATTGAGAAGGGCTTCACCATTGGGAAGGTCGACACCACACTATTCACCAAGAAGCTTGATGGGCATATCTTCATTTGTCAAGTATATGTTGATGATATCATCTTTGGATCATCAAATGAAGACTCATGCAAAGAATTTGGTGAATTGATGTCAAAGGAGTTCGAGATGTCCATGATTGGTGAGCTTACATTCTTTCTTAGTTTTCAAGTCAAGCAAATGAAAGAAGGCATCTTCATCTCTCAAGAGAAATACACAAAAGATCTTCTCAAGAGATTCAAGATGGATGAATGTAAGCCAATCAAGACACCAATGCCTACCAATGGACATCTCGACCTAGATGAGGGAGGTAACCCGATTGATCAAACTCTCTACCGTTCTATGATTGGTAGCTTGTTATATTTGACCGCATCTAGGCCAGACATTATATTTAGTGTGTGTATGTGTGCTAGATTTCAAGCTAATCCTAAGGAAACACATTTAATTGCCGTAAAAAGAATCCTTAGGTATCTTAAGCACACACCAAACATTGGCCTTTGGTATCCCAAAGGAGCTATATTTGAATTAGTTGGCTATTCCGATTTGGATTATGCTGGTTGCAAAGTTGATAGAAAGAGCACATCCGGAGGGTGCCATTTGCTTGGTAGATCACTTGTGTCTTGGTCCTCCAAGAAACAAAATAGTGTGGCTTTGTCCACCGCCGAAGCAGAATACATTACCGCGGGTGCTTGTTGTGCACAAATATTATATATGAAACAAACTTTGCTAGACTATGGTGTAGTTCTATAAAAGGTACCTCTTTTGTGCGACAATGAAAGTGCGGTAAAACTTGCAAATAATCTGGTTCAACACTCTCGCACCAAGCACATAGATATCCACCGTCACTTTCTAAGAGATCATGTTGCTAAAAATGATATATCACTAGAAGGTGTAAGAACCGAAGATCAATTAGCGGATATCTTCACTAAACCACTAGATGAGGCTACATTTTGTAGATTGCGGAATGAGATCAATGTACTTGATTTTAGTAACTTCACTAAAAGATGAGCTTGTGTTGTCCCTTGCACTCATTGTAATATACAAAATGTTTAATTTTTGGTAATGCATATAGGGCTTGTCTAACATGGTTAAGATAACCGCCGAAAAGCATGTGAAGAAGCTTAACATTGGATCAAACTTGACAAACAACTAGATTTACTTACAAGTATTGCATATGCATGGATATTGTTTTGTCGTTTTGTTCCATTTGCCCTCTTATTGCCTATTTTCTTAAAAAGAATTATAGCCTAAGGCAAAATATTTTGAAAAATATGAGGGTTTGAGAGAGGTCACTCACATCAGTCCCAATTGGTGTTTATTTGGATCTTATTCAAGTTGGGACTTGATTGGGAACAGGTAGCGCAGAGGAACATTGAAGACTTGCTAAAAAAGGAGTGACCGGACGCTGCACCGGACTCTGATGTCCAGCGTCTGGTCAGTTCACAGGAGGTGAACAGAAGGTGAAGGAGTGACCGGACTCTGTGTTTGAGCGTCCGGTCAGGAAGGGTTCTAGCTTCCGGTCGATCTACATGGCGTTAAAGGCAACTAACCGGACTCTGGCTGCGTACAGTCATGGACCACCGGACACGTCCAGTCATGATTCTAGAGGAATTGGACCTCTCTGGAATCGACCAGACGCTGGGTGGTAGCGTCCGGTCGCTACCACTGGAGCGTTCGGTCAGTAGATATCGTGTGGCATCAGGTCTCTTTCCTGTTTTCCATTTCTGATCCGCTGGGGGCCACTATATAATGTCGTGTGCTCTTGACCTAACCTATCCGCCATCATCGCTGTACGCCCGTGCCCAAAGCCGAACGCCGTCATGCTCGCCCTTGCCCTAGCCGCCAGCCCACGTGCACGCCACCGCCTGCCTGCACGCACGCCGCCGCTACCCGCACGTGCGCCGCCGAGCCCCGCACGCCTTAGCCCACGCGCACGCCACCACCAGCCCGCGTCCACGCCGTCTCCAGCTGCTCGCAGCATCACCGTGCCTGCTCTACGCCACCCAGCGCGCCGCCAGCGCCTCCGTTTCTAGCACCATCGAGTCTCGCATCGTGGTCTACGCCGCTGTGATCCAGAGCCGCCTCTCTGCCGTCCACATCCAACGTCGGTAAGGGTTTGACCTAATGCCATTGCCACTGACCTAACTCCTAACTCACATTGCCTCGCTCGTAACCTAAATCGATTTCAAAGCATTGTTCTCCATTGCATCTAGGTCTATCAATTAACTGCTCATCGCCAACCCTAACCCTAGCCGAGTTGGTGGTTCCCTGTGGGTCGCTTCCCTTCTTCTCGGATCGTCAGTTCGTCAGGTAGCAAGCCAGTCGCTTCTATTTCGCATCTAAATTGCTTGCTCTTATAGGGTTTCGCATCTATTAGATATATCGTATTTACTTGTATATCTATCTATTCTATCGTGCAGCGAGTCGATGCCATTGAGGTGTTAGTGACAGTTGTCAGTCAACTCAGAGCCAAGCTCGTGAGTACAGATCGAGGCCAAGCCTCGAAAGTGTTAGTGGACAGTTGATCTTGTCAGCGGTAGTGGTTCTAGTCAGATCAGATGGCTCGCACCAAGAATGTTGGTGGTGGTTCAGGAGATGAGGATCGAAGGCCTCCGCCTCGCTTGCCCGCAGGAACTAAAGGCAAGGCGATGAAGCAGATTGTATCAAAGAAGCGCAAGTACCCTGATGTAGAGACAGCGAGAGCAGCAGCAGTTGCTGAGGCCGCAGAGCGTGCCGAGAGAGGAGGTGCCCGCAGTGGAGTTGTCATTGTAGATCATCTAGCACCAGACGCGCAGGGCAGACTTAAGGAGATTGAGCGTCTTCATGGTAGTCCATCTAGGACTATCATGATAGCAGGACGATGTCTTCCCATTGTGGATCCTCAGCCTCAGGGGGAGTCACAGTAGGAGTCACAGTAGCAGCTCCCACCAGCAGAGCCTCAGCCAGCTCAGGAGACATAGGAGGGACAGCAGTCACAGCAGCCTCAGGAGGGTGAGGAGGGCCAGCAGGCCAAGGAGACCAAGCAGGCACCCTAGCCACTGCTACACCGCTCTAGTCATACCTGGGTTCTAGTGTCACTGAGGCCACCAACACAACGGAGGGGATCACATCCACCACCTCGTCCACAGGGTCCGCCTCCAGTGACCCACCTTGACCTGAGGGCCGCCACGGCCAAGCAGGTTCAGCAGCTTCGCTTTGTGGAGTTTGATGTGTGGTTTCCACCCAGGAGGGATGAGAGAGCTTTAGAGGGATTCTATACACCACTCCAGGAAGACTTCTACAATGCATATCTGAACAGTGGAGCAGTTTTCATATCTCAGCGGGTTTGTAGCATTGAGGCTATAGTCGCAACAGTTGGAGAGCATATTCGCCCCTACCTTGCATATCTGCCAGGGCTGACATATTTGATTGGATGAACTGGAGTATATGTTCCATCCTGGGTTCATCAGTTTTATGTTTCTCTCTATATTGACCCACACCATAGATATATTCACTTTGCATTCAGAGGCAGACTATAGGATGATGAGTCAGAGGGCTAGGGAGATACTGAGGTTATAGGAGCAGCCTATCAGGTTACATGAGGTATGTTATGGATAGCAACAGCCTCCTAGGCGTCCTCATGGTGGTTTAGTGCCCCCTATAGATCTTATGCGCCATTGCTTCAAGAAGCCCTTTGGTGAGGGGTCGAGGAGGAACCCTAGTGATCTTACTCCTACAGCTCGAGTGCTAGAGGCTATCATTAGGAGGACACTACTTCCCAGGATGGGATACAGAGAGGGCTTGACTCGCCTATAACTTTGGCTCCTCAATGCCCTGATGCAGCAGACAGTGTTCGATATTTGGGATCTTCTTCTGTCTGAGATGTAGGACATGATAGCTGAGGGCTTCAAGGGTCACAGGCAGCTTCCATATGCACGTTGGATTACATTTCTTATGCTCAAGGTTGTGCATGTTAGGACACCTGAGATGGTTGCAGAGTATAGAGGTGCCACCACAGAGTTTCTAGCTTATAACATGGCACAGAGGATCAGGCATAGCACACCATAGGCACCCACTTAGCCTCGCCGTTGTCCAGATGTACCAGAGTCCATAGCTCAGTAGGACGAGATTATCAGAGGCATAGCCGCTACTAAGAAGGAGCAGCTTGAGGCTCAGGAGGAGAGGAGCGAGTCTAGTGACAGTTCGGATGATGACTACCTGCCTATTCCTCAGATGCCTCCACGTAGACATAATGTAGAGGCCGGCAGTTCTAGCTCCGCTCCACCTGCACCGTAGATGGACCCCGCTTTGATTGCTATTCTTGAGCAGATGCAGCAGGATCAGGCACGACAGGCTTAGGAGACCGCTGCCAACTTTGCACAATTTTAGGCTCGTCAGGATGAGTTCCAGCGATAGCAGCAGATCCTCCAGCAGCAGCAGTAGCAGATGCATCAGCAGCAGTTACTCATGCAGCAGCAGCTTATGGGATTTATGCAGCATGTAGTAACAGCACTTGGGGCTCCACAGTCACAGCTTTTACCCTAGCTTGCTCAGCCTGCCACCACTACGATGACTCCAGCAGTACAGCCCAGTGGGCTTTAGAGTCAGGGACAGCCTCCAGCTCTGTTTGCTTCTCCCATAGTACATGTGTCCCAGTGGTTATCCTCGCCAGTGGTAGCCCCACAGTTCACACCACTTTAGATGGGCTTCACACCGGATCAGTCACCCTCGCTATTTGTGCCTGACACATCAGTCTCCAGGAGTCTTGGAGCATCTTTTAGCGAGTTGATAGGGATGCC